>NC_055996.1:105846571-106146571 GCF_018446385.1 Zingiber officinale
CCTAAGGTGAAGAAAAAAGAAATTAATTTATAATTTATAGTTGAGAGATTACATACCCTAAAACCTAGAAATAAGAAAGGAAAGAAGAGATTTCTGCAGTACAGAAAGGAAGAGAGGTTATAGTATGGCTACAAAGTAGACAAGGAGAGCTACTACAAATGAAAAGGAGTGGGAGGGTAATACTGGAGTATGACATTGGGGAGAGGGTGGGGGGTTGATCATGATGCTAGAGGAGAGTGGAGAACATGTTGTATAAGTGCATCGAAAGAGGAGAGATCATAGTCAACAGAGAAGGGGGATGGGACCAAGAAGGAAAGAGGAAAAGGATGGTGGCAGTAACACAAAGAAGAAACTTCAATTGTTTTAATCAATCAAATACACTGCATGTATAACCAACAATCTGGAGCTAAACCCATTAAATCAAACAAGCAAGATGAGAAGCAGTATTTGAAAACTAAGTTATAAAAACAAGGTTGACTGCAGCTATGCAATTAATCTTACATTATTTGACGGTAGCAATTGTGAACGAAAGACGGGGAAAAAACTGAGAGATTGTTAATCACTAGTAGTCATTAGTTGAAGAAACACACAAAAAACAATTTTGGTACAAGGCCTAACACAACTACTATATTAGTCCTCAGCAGCATGCATACCACTGAACCAAAGATAGGCATACAAAATATGTGTTTAAAGATCTTATGGACATCAAGGTCACATTTCAGAAAGTTAGGCATACCTTTCTTCATACACTCCATAATATGATCATATGTAAACAACTCTTCCTCTCCTCTTCGATCTACAATAACTTTTCTGTAATCTTCTAACATCAATGGGGCCAAGGCCTTAGTTGGATACTGCACAAACAAAGTGAGAATAATGAATTATTTGACCTAAACATATCTGAAACAAGCAAGTATAAATATTCTACTTGTCAAGCCTACCAGAATGATGAAAAAAAATCAAATAAGTTTCCCAAAACCCATTTGAATTCATACATATAATAGTTCGACCATATCCTCTAAACTGCAGTGTATCAATATGTAAAGTAAAACTCATACATGATTCCATATAGATGCTGATTAGCATCATATACATTCACAACAGCTAATCACATCAATTTGGTATACTCAGATAGTTTTTGTATCTACAATTTGAAGTATAGCGTAGCATATTTGGATCCAATGAAAGAGAATACTATGAATAAAACAGAACAAACAATAGATGTAAACAAAATAACTTGTCACAGTTATGATATATGTAGAGAAAACAGCTAGCAGAAATAGAACTTTGAGAGGTAATGAAAACTTGCCGTCATGTATATGGGTCCACGATACCCACAAACTTCTGTAAAGTAAGGAAGAGCACCAACATGATCTAGATGGCTGAAATATAGAAGATTGAATTACTTTCAGCAGATAAGGAGACAAGAAAAAATTACACATCCCTATGCGTACGGAACAAGAAAGTGAATACAATGTACAAACATACAAACAGCTTAGACTTTAGAAGGCATGACAGCATACCAATATAAAAACCTCCTTTCAAGTTAGTCATATGTGCATAATATATAATTGTATCCTGGGTGTAGAGAACACTGACAGAAGTGTAAATAGATTGCGCATGCACTTTATATGACATCGGATAATGATGCAAACATGAAACTCAGCGTTACACATTTTTTTTGCATATTTCAATTGCGTTGACTCAACTCACCAAAAAAGGAAGTATCAGAAATTAAACAAAAAATGTCTATTAGTAGATTTTGAAAAATAGAAGCATTTTGAATAAGTTTTTCTTTTTAGTGGCTTTTAGTAGATCTCTTTAAAAACTCAAAACTGAACTTCCCAACAAAAAATCAGACGATATTCCCAGTTTGGTTTTCTAATATTAAATATACCAATTAGAATATTTTCTCAGATTAAAGGAAAGCATCACTAAAAGTAGGTCAAAAGAAGGCATACAAGTGTGTTATGACGACACAGGTGAGAGCAGAATTGAAATCACCAGTCTCAGAGATGAGAGAGAAATCAGGGAAGCGACGGTGGTCCAGGTATCCCATATGCATGCCACAGTCGAACATAATCCGCTTCCCACCAATTGACACAACAACGCAGCTCTTCCCTACCTCTTGCCCTGCCCCTGATTGGCAAAACAACGAGCAAAGGTGATAACGAGGCAAGTGGTGAGGTCCAAGGAACTACCATTTCTGATTATTACCTAAAACGAGGCATTCGATCGCCATAGATGAAGTGCGACTCTCCCGCCGTAAACCCTACAAAAAGTTGAATTATGGTTTTCAATAGGCTCGCACGACTCACTTGTAGTGTAAGCAAAAGGAGTGAGTGCACTCGGCGCCACAAACCTCGCTTTGAAGATGCTGTCGTTGCCCGAGTAATTCCAAACCTCGCTAACCGCAGGATGCTATGTTCCCTCGTGCAGGATCGGGTCCAAGGACGACGAGGCTTCGGCTCCTGGTGACGAACGGGCTAGAGCGCTTCTTTCTGATGTCCGAGACGCAGATAGGAGAAATCTCACACAGTGGACTGCAGAGGATACAGGTTGCGGAGGGCTCACGGCTGCACGAGGGAGGACAGGCCCTCGCAGGAAATGAATCGGTTCGGAGGATCCGTTGATGATCGCGTCCGGAGAAGGCAATCACGGTGGTGAAGATGGCCGGCTCACGGAGAAGAACGGAAGTGTAGGGTTGCTGTCCCCGCAAGCTTTTGCCGAGGCTCGGGTCGAAAGTGTAGGATAACCTAATTCTCGCAGAGTTATAGGACTTGATCGTAGGCGACCGTGGAAGACGAGGAAAGATCGAAGGAGGCCACGATAGGAAGAAGACGAGAACTCCTCTGGCGGCCGAGGAAACGAGACAGGGATGAGGCGCGGGCATAAACCTCTTATAGCAAAATTTTCATTTTGCTCCCAGAAGTTTTTCATAATTCCCACTCGTGTCCTCAGGATTTAAAAAACTCTTTTCTCTAATAACCGTGAAAATAAATAAATAAATAAATTCGTTTGTAAATCATTATTAAAATAACAATGACGATGACAATTTTAACCTCGGGTGTAGAGAAAGTCATATAGGTCGATGCCTTGCCTTCCTGCGTCTCTGCGCCCCTTTATGCGGCCGCACCAAAGCCTGTGATCTCTTCTCTCCGTCGCTCTCTTCCTTTCGCTCTCGTTTCAAGCTTGATACCCGCGAAACCGGCGCCCGCTCCTACGTCGTGGCTTCCTACGGAGTCGGACGCCGGAGAAATCCCCCCTGGTGAGTTGATTCGACCGACGACTCTGGGACGTTTGAACTCCAGTTCTGTTTTCCGTCTACTTTCGACGATTTACCTTCTTGGTTAAGATTCCATTCGGAGTTTGGTTTGGTGAGACGTACTGATAGTTTGAGATGCATAATTGTGCTTTGTTTCGCGGCTTGTTTTCTCCTTCGTGCGATGTGCTCTGTAGCTTATTTCTGCTCCAACGAAGATCTGACACGAAAGATGATAGATAGTTAAATCGAAGAGAGGAGAGGGAGTGAGAATGTTACTGAACACCGATCAAAGATGGTATGATAATTGTGGCTTCTTGATCAGAATTCACTAGAACAAGTGTGAAATTTCGGCTTATGGATTGAATCTACTAAATCTTTCACTTCATTATTCCTTGAGTTTGAAAAATATGATTCCTTCTTGTTTTTATATATCGTGGCCATTGAATTTCCTTTCTTTGGATATTGGGGATTGCTGAATTTACAAGATGGCCTTTCATCGGTATCTTCCCATCGTCTTTTGGTAATATCTAACATAATTGCAATTCAAGATTGCTCTTTTTAACATCTAACGTAATTGCAATTAAAGATTGGTCTTTTTAACCATAATTCACTCTTTTGCAATCATCTTGATATAAACATTTGTATTGTCTGCTGACCATAACCATCTTGCCTCTCTCTGCTGCCAAACTCTCTTCTTCTTCTTGTCCATCCTGCCACTTACTATGATCACTGTGGAAGTTCTTCTCTGTCAGTTGATATAACTCTTCTTCTTCTCTTCCACTTACAATGATGTGAATTGCAATGTTAAATGCCAAGAAATTTAGATGGGTATCATGGTTATATCTGTGTAGGTGTGATTCTCGTCAAGTCTAGTCCCAACTATTTTGAATCAGCAACAAGGATTTTATTCTCCCTTGAACTCTCAAGGCGATATCACTAGTAACATTTAGATCAAGCAAATTTTATTTATTATGCTTCTAGAGTTTTATTTCATCTTTTTTTTTCACTCCTTGCACTTTCAACTCTAATCTTTCCAACTGATCTTACTATATAATTTATTTGTCACCTTGAACATGTTGATATCATCTATTGGAGCCATATTGCTCCTAGATAGTATTTTTTTTTAGTTTGTTTTATTTTATTTCTAGTAACCCCACATATAAAGGCAAAGTAAATTATTGAATTTCATTGAAAGATACAGCATTTACATTGATTTTGAAATTACCTCCAGTAATCAATTATTGAGATAATCAATCATCTATTGTCGCTGTTAATCTTGTCTCGCCATGCTTTTTTACATTGTATTGTACTGGTTGAAAATGATAGCATAAGAATATGTTGTGCTAATTAGGTTGTATAAGTGGAGACCCTATTGTAATGGGTTGCATCTCTGTAGTATTCATATCTTCTCAAATTTGAAAAACAAGGATTATAAAAAGATGATTCATGTTGCCAATTATCTAACCAACCATCTAACCTTTTCCTTTTTCTTATAGTTTTTTTTCCAACGTTGTCACCTGATTGATTTTTTTTTCATGTAGAGGATCTCAAAAATCTATAAAACACATTAATTATCAGATACTCAGTGTAACGATTATTTTAGTTCATTATTAATCATCAACTATGAAACTATTGAAAAACTATGATTTGTCTCATTTTACCATACTAATTCAAAATCCACAAAAAAAAACCTAGAATTACTAATTATTCATTCATAAGGCCCTCCTGTCGTGTATGATCAGATATAGTAAATAAGTGAATTGTTATGACTATTAGGTGTAATGTGTAAAAGTAGAAATGAAAAGAAATAAAATAAAGGAATTAATTTGTAAAGGTGAAACTCTTTGTGCATGCTCCTTTTAAGGAGAAAGAGTATCATAGGAAAGATGATTTCCTAGTGAACAAGTTACCTCCGATCTCAGTGATAGTTTACTATCTAATACAATTAGGGATGGTTCGGTATAGTATACTAAACCACCAACTCGTATACCATTAAAATTCAGTATAAAAAAATTTCATACCAATACCGTACCGGAATTTCGGTATACCGAATTTTTGGTATACTGGAATTCTAATATGGTATCAATTCCATACTATTTATAGTAAAATTTCGGTATCAAAATTTTGATATAAATCTTATACCGATACTAAAAAATTTGGTACCGTATAATTCTATACCGAAATTTTCGGTATACTTTAAAATTGGTATATTTCGGTATGATAAGTACGGTATACCATTTGATATTTTTGCCCACCCCTAAATACAAGAAAAGATGAGAAAGAATATAAGCATAAAGCTTGATCTGCCATCTTGAAGGAAACTATAATCTTTTTATAGTTAACAGAAAACATATGCAACAATGAGAATGAATGCTGTAGAAGAGAAAAACCAAATTTGTTGCAGTGGGAAAATGATCAAATTGCTGTTACCTTTTGATCTCTCCCTCTCTCTTCCCTGTTGTTTTATTCTTTGTAGCTGCGATTTTTTACCCATCACGTTGAAGCAAAACATATCAGCATCCAATTGGTCATATACTGTTGTATATTCTAGTTCATACTAGTTTTCCTATTGAGTCTAAATTTATTTACCACATGGCATACAAACATGTTTATCTGATATTATGTGCATCCTAATGATCCATGAAATATTTTAACTCTGCATTTCTTACATAATGTCAATGGATTCGCAAGCAAGGCTTTTACTAAATCGTAGTCAGAATCTCATATTAGGTAGTGATGCCTTACCACATATTCATACATAATGTCAACAGATTCAGAAGAAATGTTTTGCTAATCTATTTGATTTTGGTCTATTAATTTGTTAAACAATTATATATCTTCTTGCAGAACTAGCCAAGTTGTTCTTCGTGCACTACTCTTTAGATCCCACACGAATTGCAATAAGAGAAGAGAGCAGCAAGTAATATTCAGTGGAAGAGATGCAAGGTTGCGGTTTTCATATAGCCAGAAGCAACAAACTACCTCTTGCACTTCTTGCTCTAATTTGTGTGTCCCTTTTTCTTTGGCCATGGGAGAAAGCACCACTTATGTCTTCTCTACTCCCATCATTCGAACAATTTAGTATTCTTACTCCAGGTGCCTTTTTCTTGGTGTTGTTCCGTTTGCTTACTCCAAATGCTTTAATGTTTGTGAATCATCCTGTTCATCATAAAATTTTGGTTTCTTTTCAGTAACAGATGTTCCTACCAGAACTTCCTCTTCCGCAGATAAAAAATCATCACGCGACAGCATTGGAAGTTCATCATCAAAGGAAATGGAGCATGTCCCCATCTTTCTCGCAAATGACTCTTTGGCATCCGATTCAGCACTGAAAGAGGCAAATGTGGAAGGTAAAGGTGATTTATTCGTTTCTTTTCCCAGGCAATTATTAATATCTGCTTGAACCAATTAATGAGGGTCATTCTCAGCACCTGATTCCTCTTCCAAACACAACAGCTATACTCGAACTCAAGGAGAGTTAAACCTCCTTACCATTTGCCTCTAGTAATTTGATTCTTGGTAACTGATGTTATCTGTGTTTTCTGGGTAGTATTCTTGTTAGTTCAGTTGGTTATCTTTAATTTGTTATCTTACAATGAACTATGGTTCACTAACTACATGCTATCGTTTTTCCAAAAAAAAAAAAAATCATTGAACTTCACTTGAGATGTGGTGGATGTTTGACTTGTAGAGTGTAATTTTGCCAAGGGAAGATGGGTCGCAGATTCGACAAGACCTTTGTACTCGGGTTCAGCTTGCAAGCAATGGCTGTCACCAATGTGGGCATGCAGGTTAATGAAACGCCCTGATTTCTCATTCGAAGGATTTCGGTGGCAGCCACAAGGTTGCAAAGTGCCAGAATTTTCAAGGAGTAGCTTTTTGAGTAGGTGCGTTTGCCCAATCACTCTTATTCTATATACCATCATTTTCATAGTGTCTAAAAGGCATCAGTTTTAGCAGAAGATATTGAATCTCTATGCAAGAAGAATCTTCTGTTGCAAATGTTTAAATGTTCTTTTGGTTTCAGAATGCATAATAAGACAATTGCCTTAATTGGGGATTCTTTGGGAAGGCAGCAATTCCAATCCCTCATGTGCATGGTCACCGGAGGAGAGTTGAGCCCAGAGGTGGAAAACATTGGCATTGATTACGGCCTCGTCAAAGCGCCCGGTGCCTTAAGACCTGATGGCTGGGTGTATCGATTTCCAAGTACCAATACGACCATTCTGTTCTATTGGTCCGCCAGCTTATGTGAATTGGAGCCTCTGAACACTTCAGGCCCATCCACACATTACGCGCTGCATCTTGATCGACCGGTGACATTCTTGAAGCAGCATCTTCCCAGGTTTGACGTGCTGGTACTTAACACCGGGCACCACTGGAACAGAGACAAGTTCAGGGGAAACCAGTGGGAGTTGTATGCCGGAGGGAAGCCCGTTGTGGACGGAGAGGAGCTTGCGGACCTGAGGAATGCAAAAAATTTCACTCTGCACAGCATAGCTAGGTGGGTTGATTTGCAGATTAAGCGACGTCCACAGCTCAAAGCCTTTCTCAGGACAATTTCTCCCCGCCATTTTGTGAATGGAGACTGGAACACCGGGGGAAGCTGCAACAACACTGTTCCATTAGCTGGAGGAAGTGAGGTATCGCAGGATGGTTCGAGCGATCCCATTCCTGAGGCTGCAGTGAAAGGCACACGGGTGAAGCTCCTGGATATCACTGCACTGTCGCAACTGAGGGACGAGGGCCACGTCTCCAAGTACACCGTCAAAGCGATACTGGGCGTGCATGATTGTTTGCATTGGTGCCTTCCTGGTATACCAGATGCATGGAATGAGATACTCTGTGCTCAACTTTGAAAGCCTTTATTTAGGATTTTTTTTTTCTTTCTTTCTTATATTCTAGGGAGATTTAACTGCTTAGGTAGTGAGGTTTTTGAACCTTCTTCATCTGTTTATAGAACCTTCTTTTTCTCCTTTTTTTTTTCTCATTACTATTGGGATTTGGTGTCTATTGGTTGGCTTCTAGCTTTGTTGGCTAGATAAGAGAAATTTGTATCTAGGATTTTGGATATAATCAATGAAATAAAAATTGTATCTAGGATTTTGGATATAATCAATGAAATAAAAATTTGTTTATTTATTTTAATATACAATAGATATGATCTTCCGTGCAGTGAGAATGTGTACTTGAATAGTTCTGAGTCAAATTAATGGTACGATGAAGATGATAAAATTGTCGATGTTTAGTCAAATTTAAGTGATCATGTCACAACGGGTCATGTTACTTGCGCAATTTATATAATAAAAATATATCGTGTATTTTGCAATGATAAAATGATGTAATGATTCATTCTATATTGCCTTATTTGGTCATTTCCCTATGAACAATTTGACTTTTGTAATTTTTTTTTAAGTTGACAATAGTTTTTACTGATTAATCTTGAGATGACCCGTCCTATACCAATTTTTCAGTCATCAGGATAATTTTTTTTATCAGTCATATCATTCAGGAAGATTAAACCATTACACTATCATCTCGGGAGTCACTTTCTGCATTGGTTAGTTTGACTCTGTATTTGGGTACAATTTTATCAATCCGATAAATTCACCCAACCCAATCAGCCCATCCTAATTAGCTTGAATGACCCAACTAGACCATCCAAGTCACCTGGCCTAACCAAACCCACTCAACTTGCCCACCCAATTGGACCAGCATAATACATTTGTTTGACTCGTCAAATATTTATGATAAAAGCAGAATAACACTCAAGTTTTTTTTTATATATAATCCAGATATCGAGTTTTGGAGTTGAGCGGCCTCCCCCTAGCACCGCCTTGACATTTGAACCCTTGGGAGAATCTGTAGGGTCCTTACCGCTGCACCGTGCCGGGGGTTTAATGCGTGGAACAGAATGAAATGAATAACTGAATGCACAATTACTCTCCAGATTGTCCATCCAAATAAAGATATAAATTATAGAGAAAATAAACTATTCTCATTCTATTTCATTCGGCCTTCCAAGTGAACCTTTAATTATGAAATAAAATAAATGATCCTAAAGCATGGATCATTTTACCATCCTGATAAAACAAACCATTTCTAGCCCATGTTTTTCATGCACAGATAGAGCTAACTCTTGCTTCATACAACAGCTTCCAAAAGTGAAACTGATTTGGTGCATTAAAAACAGTATACTGAACTGAGATGTAAAGGTCAGCACTTTAACAAGGTTCAGCCCTTTCTTGTTATTTCATATGTAACTAGTCTTTTTGAATTACCATGTAAGATAATTATAAATAATCCTAAGAAGATTAAAAAGAACTTGTCGCTATAGAACATACATGTCAGGAGCAACTTCTCAGTGTCATGATCACCAAGGCATTGCACTTTTACAAACTACCAACTCTCCACTTTTAAAATTGACATAAAGAAGTTGGCAAAAGAGAAGGCACGAATTTTTTGGGACGAGGATGAGGGAATAACTTGGGCTTCCCCAGTGACTTCTATTTGATCCGGGGAAATGATGTAGAAAATATAAGAAATCAATCATTTTTCACTGTCTTTGCAAGAAAAGCTTTGGTCATGATCGTGGCGATATATGAGGCAACAGTAATACCTACTCCAGCAGTAAGGATCAACCAGTCATATGTTGAGCTCTGCACCGTGTAAACTCGCAGGCCGATAGTGTTCCAAAAACTTTCTGTCCATATAGGATCGACAGATCCCATAGGATCAGATGAATTCACATGAATGACATGCCAAGCATTATCTTTCAGCTCGAGTCGGGTAGAGTAAGCAGGCACATACCTGTATGAGCACATGAACTTGATAAAAGCAACCAACAAAAATGAATCCCCATTAAAACAAAACTAAATTGATACTGGGTGCAAAGCAGTTATTGTTTTTAGAAAATCAACATTGCATAAAGGTATCACTTTCTAGCAGATTTATGATCCTTTGATACAGGAGAACAAGTTGCCAACAACTCTTTTTTTTTTATTGCTGACGCATATATGATACAGGAGAACAAGTTGCCATCAACATTAGTACTCATTATTGTTAATCAAAAGTCTTCAACCAATTTAAACCAAAGTTAGATACTATATTTGCCTGACATCAATTTAGGGTAATAGCTGCAAAGAATCAGCAATAACCTTTAAGGAAAGCAAACTACCTGGTTGTAGATACAACACATCTTCCATTCCCATCAGTTTCAGCTCCAACACAAACTTCATCGACACTATCACACTTTCCGGTGCAGGAATTTGTGCTGTCCTTGACTAGAGAAGTTTTATTGGCCAAAAAATTCCATACAAATCGAGAAACATCATCAGCATATTCAGGGTATTGAGTATCGGGGGAATCAAGGAAAACACCAACATAATGATTTGGGCAATTGTTACTAGGAGAAATAAAGTTTTTCACAATGCCACATGAGAGGCCAGGTTCACAACTGAGTAGGCATCCCACTAATTCTTCGACCAAGGAGACATTCACTTTTATAGAATTAAGTGACATGAGGTTAACTTGCATGTCACCACTTGCAAGGATATACAATGAACGTGCCACCAAGGCAGCAGCAGCTGCAATAGAGGTTGCATTTATATTTGCTGCATAAAATTATGAGGGCAGCTTATTATTTACATAATAAATAGGTGAATTTAATAAACTCCAAGTCAAATGAACCTACATGGATTGTCTAGGTGGCTATGATAAAATTTGTTTGAGAAAGAAGAGCCAAAGTCTTCCAGGACAATTCCAGCGGTTGTGTTCTGCAAAGAGAACCAACAAGATTTCAGTCACACTTAGATTGGCTTTTTCATATATATTATGGGAGAAAATACAAGTACACCAGTTCTTACCAAGTGATCTAAATTATTATATACACACTTCTTTCATCAATCTGATCGTCAATTAGATCACTATATATAGACAAGTTACAAGTCTCAACTATTTCGAATAACTAAGATACGTGGTGTGAAAAAAGCAACCCCTGGTAACTGAGGGACTCATTTAAACCCTAGCTACTACCATACACCACAAAAACAATTCAGCCAAGCAGGATGTTTTCTGAACCTTCCTGCCATAAACATCCATCTCTGAAATACTACTTATTTCCTACACAATCAAATTACCATTAAATTTCAGATGATAAAAGGATCTACGAATTGCTGATGCAAGAAGCACATAGCTATTGTTATTTTATTAATACAAATCTTATAGGGAATCAGAATTTATCAAATAGCAGTATAAAATCTAAAAGAAATTAGGAGAGCGAGTGGTGCAAAAATATTAAATCAGATTATATATACTGAAGATTAGAATTAGAGAGTGAAAGTTGCAAGACACCTCACAGACAACATTTGACTCTATTGTTACCAACCTTCCTCAGAAATGCCATCAGTGAAGATGGTGGAATGCCAGGATTTGATGCATCTGCCATTTTGATCTTAACATTGTCTGTACCAAGTGAGTCGCTAGCACTTTGCAAGGCCTCCAGCATATCTTTTGTGACAGAAGAATTCTGCAGAGCAATGGTAAAATGTTTGTCAAAAGCTTTGATGGTTAATACAAAAGCATGATAACGCTCATGCCAAACGCCCTTCATCACCAGCTCCACGGGGAGATGAAGGGGTGCTGAGCGACCCCCTAAGTGGCAGGGTTATTTGCCGCAGCCACGACTCGAACCCTTGTCCATTAATACAAGTCTACCACTTGGGTGTCAACTCAGCTACGCCCTGGGGGCCAAAAGCTTTGATGGTTAAGAAAGTACACTTAGAGGTGAGATAGCATGTGTCAGATAAGCATAATTTCTGATGGCATTACAAAAGCGTCATAAAACTACAAAAGCATTCCAGATATTTTATCATGTCATTAATTTGATTGGAACGGGCATTTCCCATGTAATGCTATTTCATTGGCAAAAATCAGTGCATGCAAAATCCTCGGCAGTGTGCACAAACAAGGCTTATATTACTGACTGATAGGATTCCTGCCTAATTTAACATTATTTAAAATTTGATTGGATGACAATTTCTCTCAAAGACTGTAGTAGGGAAACGACTCACTTTTACAACACCCAGATGAATTTTGAAAATTTGTTCAACTATGATGTAGGATGTCACAGCATCACAATCTGATTCCATGATGTGAGTTTATGGACCTATCTTTAAACGAAAATGTAAATTTGGCAAGCTTGAGTAGTTTAAAGACCCAATCCCCAAGCAGGACAAAGAAGCAGCTTATACATTAAAAAAACAACTTGTTTGCTCTTCACAAATCATTAAATGATGTCGGATCTATATATTTAGGTGAAAACTAGTGGGACAATCAAGATTCACTCTTACCCCTCCTGCATGTGCATAAAAGGTTGCAGCACTCGTACCTTGATCCAAGCCTTTTCCCACAGATCCAATCTCTAATACCTATAATTATAAATTCAGAAGAAATAAGTATCACATTTTAATTTTTAATACAGCATGCATTTAAAGCTTGCTTTATTTTTTTTGGAATGGAGAGTGACAATAACTAAAATCCACATAACAAGTAAAGAAATCAACTGATATGTTAAAAGTTCAACCTTCGCATACAATTTTTACAAGGTAGCTTGCCAATTCCATTGAGAAAGAAAAATATGAGAAAATCTGCAATAGTAGGAAGTTAAAGAAAGCAAACCAAATTAACACCTTCCAACTGTGTGTTGATATGACTTGGTGCTCATACAGCAATTGAGGTGAAATTTAAGATTTTGCCAACTGCTCTAGCTAGTCTGGACTGATTTTCAAAGCATTGAAAGCAAAGATTCACATGGAAGTCTGCTGGACAGTGATAAGTTATATTTCCTGATTGACTCTCCCCTCCAATGTTGAAAAATACATGGTATAGCGACACATTGCCAAACTCCTAAGAAAACACCGTTACGTCCACAGGTATAACAATTGGAATCTAATCATGACAGCCTAGAATATTTGACTTCTTGATTTAACATGCATATCAGTTATCTAACATATATTAAATGTAAAAAAATTGGCCATTAAAAGATTACCTGATCAATCATGGTGCTGTCGAGGCCATTGACAGCAGCTGTTCCCATGTCTAATTCTTGTAGAAATTTCCTGCTACCAAGATATCCCCATGCTTCCCCAGTGAAAACCATGAAAACAAGCTACATGAACATATATCATCAAAACTTGATAAATACAATTGTGGTAAGATAAAGATCATTATACAAAATGATATTGTTTTGCTCACACGCATCTAAAAGCAATGTGCTTGCATGATCAAAAAAATCACTTAATTGGAAGTTTATTATTGTCATCTTTGCACAATTGAATATGGTTTATTAGTTCTGCTGGTCTTTAACAATTTAATATTTAAAAACACGAGGATAGCAAACATATGATGACAAAAGTTATAAGATATTGTATACTAGTAAAGTTGATCCACAACAATAGGGCTTCAAGATAAAATATATGAAACTAAATGAATCTTGTGTCCTTAATCTATTCAATATGAGGATAACTAGTAGTTCAAGTATGTGGCATACATAGCAATAAATAAGCACATAATTTAAGAAGTGCTTCATGCTTCGTGCAAATGAGAACAACATAAATTCTACAAAGAGCCCTATGAACTGCCAAATGGAAAGTACACCACTTAGAGGGGGATGATCATGTGTAAGATGACAGTTGGTCCCCCAGCATGGGAAAACATGTGCCAAAATTTATCGAGGAAACTTTAAACCCATCTTAAAATAGTTTTTATATATTGTGAACATAGCACAATAACTGTTTTATTGGAATAACCTGAAATAGGCCCATGTTGTCAGCCTGCATAGTATTGAGTGATCACTATGTGGCGTTTTCCAACAAGTTCCCTCAGGATCACATTTTAAAAGAATGAGCAAGGTGGGACCTTCAGTTGGGGTACCTATTTGTTCAAAAGGTAAAATAAAGGAACCCTTAGGCTGATTTTCCTTTTTTCTTTGCACTCAACATTATGACTCCGTGCAGCACCTACAGCATCCACATACCAGCAAAAGCCTAACACTTATACCACGGATTGTGTCCTTATTCAAAACTATTGAATCAAAAGGTTAAATGAAACTACTAGCAAAAATTTCAAGCTAACTTGTACATTCACATGTTCAATCAGTATAACATATTTGTTATTTTCAATAATATGGATATGTCTGTTGGACAACTTAATTACTAGAGTCCTCTACATCAGCAGGAGGCTGAAAACAGCAAAATACTAGTAATATAGAATATAGTCCAACACTCCCTCTGGAAAGGAGATTCAGTGAAATCTTAAAACTTTCATAAATGCATATTATTTGTATATATTAGTTATCATATTATCTGTATATATTAGTTACCACATTATCTATATATATTAGTTAATATATATGTTAATTAGCTAATTATCAATTAGCCTAATTAGAGTTTCCTCTTTAATAAATATTATCAATTCTTTTTACCTCAAATAATATGATATTAGAGCAGCTTCGAAATTAGGGTTCCATCTTCGCCTCACCATCGCCCACATGCACGCGCCTCCACCAACCGACCACGACCTCATCACCGGCACTCTTTCCTTCCCTCATCTGTCCGCGCACAAAGTTGGCTACTCGTTGTCGCCGCACCTGTTGTTGTTACGCCTCCCCTTTCCCAGCGCACAACTCATGGGGCTGCTCCTATGTTGACCCACCGCCTCGGCCGCCAGCAATCCTTGCCGCCAGCCTAAACCTGTCGTCCTGCTTTCCTCAGCGTGAGCAGCATCCAAGCACATGATACTTGTTGGTTTGGATCTTCCTTTCGAATCTTCTCTTAATTGACTTCCTTTGGGATAAAATCATATGGCTGAAAATAAACATTCTATTGTGACGGATGTGGTGTGTATGATGTCTAAAATCACGGACTATAAGTTAAATGGTTCAACTATTTGGATTGGAGTAAGACTATTCGTCTTTATCTACAAAGTATTGACAAAGATAGTCATTTGACTAATGACCCTCCTAAGATGATTCGAAGCAAAGCTTAGAGAGAATGCTCGCTTGTTCCTTCATATTCAAAATTGTATTGATAGTGAGGTAATTTGTTTGATCAATCACTATGAATTTGTTAAAGAACTAATGGATTACTTGGAATTTGTGTACTCTATAAAAGGAAATTTCTCCCGCATGTATGAGGTTGCAAAACATTTTACCGTGTGGAAAAATAAAATCAACCTCTGATCAATTATTTTATAGCATTCAAGAAGGCATTTGAGGAGCTTAATATGTTGCTGCCTTTTAGCTCCGATGTGAAGATTCAACAACGCTAACGAGAGCAGATGGCTATCATGAACTTCCTTATTGGCCTATCTCCTGACTTTGAGTCTGCTAAGTCACAAGTTCTCTGGTTCTGAGGTCGTCTCTTTACAAGATGTATTTAGTCGTGTCCTCCATACAGAAAATACTCCCGTTCTGCTTAATGGTGCTTTAGTGTGTCGCAATACTAATTATGTGCATGGAAGATCAACTAGTTCCATTGGAAACAATAGCGGTGGCTCACATGACTGTGAAACTCAAACACCGAATTCGGGTGGTATTATGCGCAACTACAAGCCAAGTCATACGAAATTCGAGTGTAGAAAGCTTCAGTATAAAATTCAACAAAAACACTTGGCCTACATATGAATTTGCCAAGTTATCAAAAAATCAGGAATCACTCATGTCTTCATCTCCCTCTGTCACTGCCATTGCTGATTCAAGTAAACAAAACACATGTTTTCTTTCCTCATCCTTCAAATGGGTCATGATTCTGATGTCATGGATCATATGATAGGTAATACTAGTCTCTTTTCTACTTTTCAGTCGAAAGAACACTCCTACCGTTACTTTAGCTAATGGGTCTCCATCTTATGTTCGTGGATCCGGCACTATCAATCCTACCCTTTGCTTCCCCAGCCCTCTATCTTACATTTACCTAATTTATCCTTTAATTTGTTCTATGTTAGTCAACTAACTCATAATCTTAACTATTGCATGTCATTTTCCGTGATCATTGCTTATTTCAGGATCTTTTAACCAAGAAGAATATTGGTAAAAAATTTTTTTTTTTGCTTGCTCGAGTGTCACTTCTCCTTTCAAGGCTCATTGTAGGTTGGGACATTCATCTCTCCCTTTGCTCAAAAAGTTTTGTCCACAATATGGTAAGGTGTCTTCATTAGATTGTGGGTCGTGTCAGTTTGTAAAACATCACCATCTTAGTTCGAGTCCTAGAGTAAATAACCATGCTACTATTCCTTTTGAATTAGTTCATTTTGATATTTGGAGTCCTTGTCTTATTTTGTCTAAACTTGATTTTAGGTATTTTGTTACTTTTGTAGATGATTATTCTACTTGGTTATATTTAATAAAAAATCGTTCTGAGTTATTTTCTATATTTTGTGCCTTTTGTGTTGGGATTAAAACACAATTCAATTTTTTTCCTTGCTTTGCGACGTGATTATGCCAAGGAATATTTATTCCAATCTTATATGGGTCAAAATGGCATGCTTCATGAAACCTCTTGCGTTGATACTCCATCCCAAAATAGTGTGGCTGAATGTAAAAAATGAACATCGTCTTGAAATTGCACGAGCTCTTTTATTTCAAATGAATGTTTCCAAACCTTTTTGGGCTAATACAATTTCTATAGTATGTTTTCTCATTAACCGCATGCCATCCTCTGTTCTTCATGGTGAGATCCCTTACAAAATCTTTTTTCCCAATAAGTCGTCGTTTCCTATTAACCCTAGGATATTTGGCAACACTTGTTTTGTTCGGGATATTCGTCCACATGTTACTAAACTAGATCTCAAGTCTTTGAAGTGTATTTTCCTTGATTATTCTCATCTTCAGAAAGTTATAGGTGTTGTGTCCCAGGATTAACAAATATCTTGTCTCAATTGATGTTACCTTCATGGAAGACACACCTTATTTCCCGTCCTCAACTATTCTGACTCGTTGAAGGGAGGATAATGATTTGTTAGTGTATTCTATCACATCCTCCGCACCCATATCGAAACCGACTCCTGTCAAGCCTTCTATTATTCAAGTATACTCCAGACGTCAACCTCTTCATGTCTTGCAACTACTACTTCGTCAGCAGATCCAGTCCCGAGCGATGATCTTTCTATTGTGTTACACAAATGTAAATGCTAATGTACTTATCCTATTTCTTTTGTTATAACGACTTATTATCTTCCTCTTATTCTTCTATTGTTTCACTTGACTCTATCTCTATTCCTGAAATTGTCTGTTAGGTCATATCTCACCTGGTTGGAAAGATGTGATGATAGAGGAGATGAATGCTTTAGATGACGATGACACTTGGTTGATCTACCTTCAGGGAAACGAGCTTTTGGATGCAAATGGGTATTCGCAGTTAAAGTCAACCCAACTGTCCAATTAAAAGCTCGTCTTGTCACTAAAGGTTATGGTCCTGTTGCAAAGTTGACATATGTTCGATTGTTTATTGTAATAGTCACTATTCATCATTAGCCTTTACATCAACTTGATACCAAGAATATTTTTCTTCATGGTGATCTTCAGGAGGACATGTATATGGAGCAACCTCCTGGTTTATTACTTAGGGGGAGTTAGGGAAAGTTTGTCGCCTTCGAAAATCTTTGTATGGTAAAAACAAGTCTCGTGCTTGGTTTCGAAAATTTAGTCAGGTTTTGAAAATTTTGATATGATGAAAAGCAAATATGACCATTCTGTATTCTACAAGCATTCAGGAACTAGTATCATTCTATTAGTCGTATATGTGGATTATATTGTTATCATTGGAAGCGATCATGGGAATCTCATCTCTTAAATTTTTCATTCATACTCAGTTTCACATGAAAGACTTGGGGTGATAAAGTATTTTTTAGGTGTTGAAGTTATGAGTAAAAAAAGTATATTTCTCTCTCGGAGAAAATATGCCCTTAACCTATTAATTGAGACAGAAAAATTGGGGACAAACCTTGTATGACTCAGAATGAACTATTTGAACATCCTTAGAGATATCGAAGATTGGTTGGGAAGTTATATTACCTTACCATGACTTATCCAGATATTACATATTCGGTTAGTGTTGTCAGTCTATGTCATCTCCAATCGTTCATCATTAGATAATGTTAGAGCAAATTTTGTGTTACTTGAAGGGAGCACCGGTCAGGGTATCATATATGCAAATCATGGGCACACTCATATTGAATGTTTTTCATATGCAGATTAGGCAGGTTCCAAAATGAATAGAAGATATACTTTAGGTTATTGTATCTTTGTGGGAGGAAATTTAATCTCATGAAAGAATAAGAAGCAAAACATTGTGTCACAACATTGCAAGTCAGACTATAGGGCTATGACACTGTATGTGAGATAATGTGGATATATCAACTCTTGACTAGGACTTAAAATTTTTGTATCGGCAAAAACATAGTGTGATAACCAAGTTGCTCTTCATATTGCATCAAATCTTGTGTTTCATGAGTGAACGAAACATTCTAAAATTGATTATCATTTTGTTCGTGAGAAAATTCAACAAAGCTTGATTTCCACATGATATGTGAAGACGGGAGAGCAACTAGAGAACATCTTCACAAAAGCTTTAAATGGGGTTTGGGTTGATTATCTTTGTAACAAGTTGGGTATTTGTATATATTAGTTACCATATTATCTATATATATTAATTACCATATTATTTGTATATATTAGTTAATATATCTGTCAATTAGTCTAATTATAGTTTCCTCTTCAATAAAGATTATCAATTCTTTTTATCTCAATAAATGAAAATAAAATTAAACTGTATGCTACATTCTTCAACAGGTTGCTTCCAATATAGGTAGCAGTTTAATCATGACAGTACATGTCAACTGGTTTGGTTCACAACATGTAAACTCAAGACCATTACGAGTTAAGACTCTTCTTGATTCAAATCTACTACAAGTTATGCAATGGCTATTGCATTCCACTTCAGGACACCAATGAGCTACAAGCCTAGAACAACTGCTTACTTCTAGTATTGTAAGTTACACCCTGCACTAGCATCCAGCGCCCTTAAGAACGCTTTGTGAAAGTAGCAAACATTGCGTAATTTGTATCAAAGCAAGCCTTGATATTTAAATGTTCACGCTGCTTATAAAATATGGCTTTCATGCTGATCATTTGTTATATGAGAAATTCTCAGTATTCCATCAGCCAGTGGCATGTTTTAGGCTTCAACATGAACAGAAATACTACATCACGGAAACAAGTTATATGGCTGCATGAAATTGAGATAGATCAGTTTTCTAGAAGAAAAAATAAAAAGTGGAAGGCATATTTTTCCTCTGAAAATAGAAGATTTGGGGAACAAGTCCTCAATCAGAGCAATAAACATACTCAAACCCCCAGAGTTCTTTGTATAGTCTAGCTTAAGGAAATGTTAAAGAATCAGATTATCAGACAGGTTATTAATGTCCGAAAATCAGATTATCAGATGGGTTAGACTCCATTGCTTAAAATGACATACTATATAGATGTGGGCCAATTCAATGTTATTGCCATTATATAACAATGCATGTGTAATTGTAATGCTAAAATCAACTTCTGTTTCTAAGTAGAAGAATATGAAAACACATGCATCAAGATCCCAGATAACAAGAGGGAGGTGCAGACATGACAGGGATAGTGAACAAAATATAAGGTACCTGTTTCTTGAGCTCAGTTAGATCATTGACATAAGAAAGAGCATCAACTGCAGTCAGCAAGGCGATAAGACCCTATGCAAAGCCAAAGAATCAACTACCATCATACACAAATGAATTGCAAGATTGACGGAAATTTCATAATAATTTAAAAGGTAAAATAGAAAAACTTTGTCAACCATAATGCATAAGCAAATCCGTGGCCTGTAACTCACTGAGATAGAAGATTCAGCACCAAGACTTAGGTCACGAAAAAGAGATGCAGAGTCTTGAGATGCCACCACCATTATAATAGGTTTAGGAGGTTCCTTAGAAGAGACGTTTATTGGTGGTAGAGAAGACCATACACTGCCCTTCAGAAACATTCATTATACAGTTAGAAAAACATAAGAATAAAACCTCAGAAGTAAATATTAATCCATGAAATAAATAGGAAGAGCGGGAGTGTGATTCAAAATGTATGTGGTTATTGGATATATTTAATATGCACATATAAGTTAATTTTGGAAAAACTGGGGCGAAAGTAGTTAATGAACTACGTTCAATATAGTGGAACAAAACAAATAAATCCATGTCCCTGTACCTCATGATACTACTACATTATATTGTGCTTACATTTAGTGTATAGATAACAGGTCATTAAATTAGAAAAGATCAGTTAAACAACCAACAGATAGAAGATAAAAGAACAGATGAAATTAAGAATAAAACAATTCACAACAAATTTAACACTGACATTAGTTAAAGAAAAGATTTTTAACATCTTACAAATGTAAGCAAGTGAGGAGAAAAAATTATGTGCTAATATCAAGAAAAGAAGAAGAAAGCCAATGTGGCACTATGAATTAAAAGGTTTTCAAAATTTAACCTTCCTTCTGTCTATAGAGAAGAAAGGAGTTTACACTTGCAAGATCAGCCTCACATCCTCGCCGGCCCAACAAGGACAGAAAGAAAAGAAACCCAGGACAACCTTGCTCTGCTGCCTAGACTTAAAGAGGAAAGAAGAATTTGTATTCAATTTTCAAGAGAATAGTTAGACTCATCTATATGAGACTTGAACATAATAGCTAATATACAAATGGCATAGGACTTAACTATCTATTCTAATAGTTATCATTGTGCAAGAGCAGATGACAATGTATATGACAATAGTAATCAATGATAATTATATCCTCCTCCATCAATGCATAATGTCCCATCATAAGAGAGAAAAAATAATTATTTGCAAAGAACATAAGAAACTAAATCAGATCAATAAGAAAATTCACCTGAAACCACCTAATGGTAGACAAGACTGTTCTTTCAAACAAGATTCTGAATCCTGAGTGTGTGCCTTAGTTGTCTAACATAAAGAAAGTTGCATAGTAAACAAATAATCACTTCAACACCAAAATAGTCTGACTTTATCAAACACATATTATCGAGATATAGAGATGCAAGAAATTTAAACCTGCATGACCAAGTCAAATTCAGCAACATGTACTTTATATAAATCAGGCTCCTCAGCATTCTTATCAGCCAACTGCGTGATGCAACAAACATAATACAAAAGCAAAAACAAACAATGGAAATTAAAAAATTACTAATGTGCATTAGGTAAGAATGATAGGTATTCTGTGGTGCCAATTGCCAATTAGGCTATGTAATGTCAAGTTATTAACCTAGGCACTTGCCTACGTAGAAGAAGGCACGCATTTTTAAGTTAGAGCAAACACTTGGAGGAAGAGAATGACCAAGACACAACATAGTTAAGAGTGTGTTGGCATATTTAAGAGTGAGTTAATTATTATATGCCTACTAAGAAACTTGGTATCCATGCTGATTAAAAAGATGGAAATTAATTAAATCATGTGATGTTGGTCAAATTGTATTATGATAACTGGATTGTCAATTAAGATGAAAAAGGTGCTAGAGAGTTGTATCCTGATTCCTCAGTTTTTATGCTCTTGCTTAAAGTAACACCCTTGCAAAGGAAAAGAAGAGTACCCAAGAAGAGAGAGAAGCCTAGAAAAAAGTGAGCTAGAATAATTGTAGGCTTGATAAAAAAAAATCCACAGTTGCACCAAGACATCATCACTTGTTATGAAACGATGTATTGATCATGAAATGTTATAAAAAATTATTAAAAAATAAATAGATAATATTGCTTCCGTTGGATAATTTACAATAGCTTAGCTAGTCATTCACAAAGAAGTTCTATTTGTGGAAATCTACTTCACATCGAAGTGCCAAGATGGTTGAGTACACATGTAACACTGCTAAACAGATGTTAAGCAGCGACTGTGGAAGCCACCCACCTATAAGATTAAAGATGCTTTAACTGGGCGTCACTTGATTTTATACTTAGGTGCTTGTTCAAGCACCTTTTAATGAGTGGTTAAAAAAAATCTTGTTCAGAATAAACCAGGAGAAGCAGTGTTGGCTTGGGAGACTATCAAGCAATTAACATGACTAGGCAAGATTTTTTTTTCCTATGCAAAACACTCTGGTAAAGCAATAATAAAGAAACAACAATTATGTCCAGTCTGCACTGTCATAGTTACTTTATTGATTTAACAAGATAAAGAAACTACCTCTTGGACAATAGAATTGGCCTGAGGAGATAGCAAAAACACAGGAAAATTGTAGTGATTTAACATGATGCCAGAACCCTGCAAAATTACAAGTCCCACTATTTAGATATTTCCTACAAGAACAAAAGGTAACATTTAATTCTGAAACATCAGTAATTTGGGGCTCATAATAGATAACTCACATCAGCATTCCATTCATAACTATGATTTTTGTATGGTGCAAAAGCTGCTTGTGGGAATTTTTCAGCGGGTGAGAAACCTGTAAATGAAACACTCTGACACCCCATTACAAACAATTAGACGATAGAAAATTTTTGCTTGTTAGAGGGAATAAAACCTGTTGACTTGCTTGGGTACTCATCTGATTCAACCAAAACACCAGCAATTTTATGGGCGAAATCAACATCTTTAGAAACCCTAAATCACGCAATGTTAATGTTGAATCCAAGCAGCATTAGAAACTTTCTGATACTTCACAAATAAGGAAAGTGGGAAGGTTAAATTTAATCGTGGTCACAACTTCTAAAATAGAATTAAAAGCCATATGAGCAAAATTAAGTCACATCACAAAAAATGAAGGCAAATCAAGGATCAAGACCAGTTGCTCACAAATCCTAACTACATTCCCTGGACAAGATTAACTACATTGACCTATATGGTGATTCAATGAAGAAGGCTCCATTGATGAAATCCATTCTGAATCTCTAACCACTACAAGAAAAAATAGTTATCCAATGATGCCACAGTACTAAGGTGAGTGGGCTTCCAAGAAATGTGGCTTGTAGAGGTGGTAGGAAAAAAAAACAACCATGTGTTCCATAGAGTACTATTGGTTTGTTACCCCATACTGATGGATGTAGACTAAGGACCAATAAAGTCTCAATCAAGAAGAAAGTGACAAATGCAGTGATGGTAACAGGATAAAAAACCGGCAATTGATAAACCAATATAGATGTGTCGTTCTCTCTTGATCATACAATTTGGCATCTTAAATGTCCTTCATCCAGCATTTGACACAAATACAAATAATTAGTCATGTGACACAAGTGACTAAAAGGGTGGGAAAAAAAAGAATCTTATATCTATCCTTATTTACATTCACTTCTTATCTTTGCAGTTAAAATGATAACTAACTACACCCAATAAAGGGTACTTGATAGTGGTCTATCACAATTCTAAGGAAGAGGACTCCTAATTCACAAAAAAAATTCATGTCCATGCTATCAACTTGAGGGTGCAATATATAAAAGGTCATCTTCCAAAAGAAAAACAACATTTTATTATTCCCTTTTGGAGAACAATAGAACAATAGGCTAGTGTAGCAAGAGGACTGGAGCCAATAACTAAGATAAGACTCAGTAAGAACAGCAAGCAATACTTTATGAGCACTTAACTGAACCTTATGACTGGAAGTTGGATGCATCTAGACAAGCACTTACTTGAACCTTTAGATGTGACATTTTTGAAATGTATTGATGTTGCAACATGTATTTTGTTATTAACTAGAATTATTAATTTTTAAATAGCATCATTAAGATAAAACATCACCTAGGCAACGCTAAGATCATGTCTTCAATCAAACAATAGCAATTGAAAATAGAGGAGGTAAGTTATTAAGTGGAAGGGCATGGAAACGGTGACCTAGCATCAAAATTGTTTGAACTTAATTTGCCTAAGCAGGACATAGAAAGAGCATATTAAAGCAATTGATTCATCATACCGTTGGAACAAACTTTCCAACTTCTCTAAGGGAAGTAAAATAGCTGATGGATAAGACAAGTCCTCATCGCTGTGATTGAGCCTTACAATGGGTGCAACTACCTTTCGGAGACCAGGATCTGTTGTATAAAATGTAAAACCAATTAGTCAACCCGTCTATGAGAACAATTAATACTAGCATCCTTTTCTTCAAATAGCATGTACAAAATTTCACGCAAGAATTAACAACATAAAAAAGTAATTTCTCTAAACAACACAGACTGTATGTAATACATGATTCCCACTTACTAGAACAACCAATCTCCCCAGAAAGATTCAGAAGCCTCACGCAAGGGTAACTTTTGATATTCTGGTACATGACCCTCTGCAGATCTGGAACTGACTCTAAAGTGTCCGGTCCTTACATGTTATTAGAAACAAATCAGTACTATCAAAATCATGCCGAGAGATGCATCAACTTCAAAGGTTACTCCTCCGATTAAACTTTATAGAATTCAGAGGCTAAGCCAATTTAAGATATAAGTGAGTTCGTCTAGCTTTTTGTGTGAAAGGTTGATTGGAGACTCATTGCGATGACGAACTTACCGGCGATTGAGCGGCGAGTGACAAAGAGAATGGAGAGAGCAAAGAAGAGGAGAAGTTTGAGAGCCATGGTTGGGCACTCGAGTTCAGCGGAGGAACCCTAGCGATCGCCGGACAGCAATTCAACGACTACGGTCGGGGAATCCCAGCATTCTGTGGAGGGTCGAGAAAAAATGAAGCCACCGAGCCGACCAGATAAATAAGTGAGTTTGCTCGCCGATGCCTTTAGACCGGATCGTGCTAATTTGTGCGAACCGGCGATGGTTTAAATGAACCATATAAAAGATCCAAGGCAGGATATTGGATAATTGTGGAGTGATGATATAAGACATTTATCCAATCTATAGTTGATCCGGTAGTAAAAATGGAGTTTCGTACGGGACAAAGAGTAAATGACACGTAGAGGTCAAAGTCAAGGGTCAATCTAAAGGTATGATCGATCGGAAGGTCACCTGGCTGATCGGCCACGATCGCGCTCGGAGCAGCGTAAAAATAACTCGACAGCAGGTCGGGTTTCCGACGCTCATAAGTCCGTCTAAGAAAGTTGGGGTGTCAGGCGGTCTGTCCGCTCGGACGAGCTGCGGATCAACGAACACATTCCTGTCCGAGTAAGTGGCCGAGCAGCCTTCTCGCTCGGTCCAATACATGTCCCCTCCCGAACGACAGTGAGTTCAAGCATCTCTCCCGTTCAGGCTAGTAACAGACAAAAGGTATAGAAGAGGACAAAGGGGGCAGCTGGTGATATCCTTCTCAAGACATGTGCCGCCGACGAACAGCATGGTCGGCGGCCGGACCGAACAAAGAATCGTACGGTGGAAGTTTCCACTGTCAGGGCAAAGATATGCTCGGACGGTTGCGGTATGGCGCCGGACGTACTTTTCTGACACATCCATTTTAAGGTATGTCTTGGGAAGCGTGCACACCTCGAGAAGCGTGCACGCACCTCCCGGGGGTCCTATATAAAGACCTCAGGCTTCGACGGAGGTATGCATTCTCATCTACTGTAGCTAGTCTTCACGCTCGTTATTCTGCCTCGATCTCTTCTTGCCGGAGCTGACTTGAGCGTCGGAGGGTCGTCGCCGGGAACCCCTTCCCTGCTCGGTATTGTGTTTGCAGGTTCTCATCAAAGGCTCACACCAGTCGGAGGTTCATACGCCGTCAACAAGAGCGTCACATCCCCAATGTCTGTCGACTCAGCGTCCGGACATAATCAAATTAGCGTTGTCTGTGGGAACGCACCTGAATCCGGAGCCGAGGCGATGGAAGAAGCTGGACGTCAACATACCGTGACGCTCTCCCAAGAAGAGCTCGACGCGCTCATCCAGGCGCGAGCAGTGAAGATAGTGGAGCAGCACAAAAGGCTCACGCCGAGCGGTTGGCACAGCAGGCCACCTCAGCATCAGGGGGTCGAGCGGCACTAGAAGATCGACCGGAGCAATTTTCTACTTGGGCGCAGAATAGAGGGCAGATCGGCACGCTAGGAGAGGCACCCGCTGCCCCTATTCCCTTCCATCGGGCCCTGTTCCAGACTCCGTCCGAGTTGGCCCAAGCCAACCAGGGATCATCCGATGAAGCGCCCGTGCGGGATGCTAGGAAAGGAAAGGCGCCTCGAACCGAGTCATCCCCCGAGCGGATCAATCGCCAGTTCTCTGAGGCGATTCTACAAGACCCGCTCCCAAAGCATTACGCTCCACTAGCGATCGAAGAGTATAATGGTACAACCGACCCGGACGACCACCTCGGTAAGTTCGACAACGCCGCCACTCTTCATCAATACACCAACGGAGTAAAATACAGGGTCTTCCTCACCACCCTGTCCGGCTCCGCACAACGTTGGTTCCGGAGGCTGCCGGACGGATCGATTTGAAGTTTCAAGGATTTCCGAACGGTTTTCCTCCACCACTTTGTGAGTAGTAGGCGTTACCAAAAGACTAGCATCAGTCTGTTCTCCGTGAAGCAGGGGGCCAGAGAGACTCTCCGAGCGTACATCCAACGATTCAACCAGGCCGCTCTGGACATTCCCGCAATCTCATCCGAGACCATGATGCACGCCTTCACCCAGGGGCTAATGGATGGCAACTTCTTCCGCTCGCTCATCAGAAAGCCGCCACGTGATTATGACCATATGTTGAAAAAGGCGAGCGAATACATCAATGTGGAGGAGGCGCAAGCGGCCCGTAAAAAGGAAACACCAGCAGAGTTAGCAGCACCGGCCGAGCGGAGGCCTCAAGCCATTCATCAACCACCCAGAGGACCCCGGGTCGAGGGGATGAGGTCGCATCAGGAATCAAGGTTGCACGTTGTCCAACACATGGAGGTCGAGCGGCCTAAGCCGAGAGGAAAGATATATATGGACTCCCATGTTTTGTTCACTTCATCAGTCGGCAACCCACAACACCCGCGACTACCGGAGTCTCGCCCCGGTCACTAAGCCAAGGAACTATCGCCGCCGATCGCCTTCACTTAACCGGCATCATAATCATCAAAACGCCGGACGACGAACAACCAGACAGTCACCCGAGCAGCAACATCCACACCAAACAAGAAGCAACCCCCAAGCCTCCCAAGAGCGAGCCAGACCGTATGCTCGGGAGGAAGAAAATAGAAGCAACACCGCTTGGGGGGAAATCAACA
Source organism: Zingiber officinale (assembly GCF_018446385.1). Taxonomy (NCBI): domain Eukaryota; kingdom Viridiplantae; phylum Streptophyta; class Magnoliopsida; order Zingiberales; family Zingiberaceae; genus Zingiber; species Zingiber officinale. The sequence goes on from NC_055996.1 coordinate 105,874,052, forward strand.
TCATCGCTGGAGGGCCAACTAGTGAAGACTCCAACTGAGCCCACAAGTCGTACGTCCGACGGTTGGAGATCCATGCCGTAGGATGCAGCTGAGAGAAGGCGAACGGGTCCGAGATCAGCTTCAGCCCTGGCGACCTCGACGGAGTTGAAATGCCTCACGACGACGCCCTCATTATCCGAGCAGTAATAGCAAACTATACTATTCATCGCATCTTTATTGACACGGGGAGCTCAGTCAACATCATCTTCAAGAGGACGTTCGACCAGCTTCAGATCGACAGGGCTGAGCTGCTGCCTATGACAACACCCCTGTTCGGATTCACTAGTAACGTGGATCAGCCGGTCGGCCAGATGAAATTAGCCATTTCGCTCAGTGAAGAGCCGCTCAAAAGGACGCGGACCACTAACTGTAAGACCGTTGGGCCAGCTAGAAGGAGAGTTGAATAGCCTGAAAAAAAATAAACAGAAAAGACCCTTCTCGAACTTTCAACAGAACACTTGCATAAAGTAAATTAGCAGTAAATAAAAAGCAGAAAGAAGAGGCTCACAATTTGACTTGGTTACAACCAAGGAGATTGTTAATCCAAGGAATAAACGTGCACTAAAATATCTCCTTCAGGCGGAGAAGCCTCTTACAGCAGTGAAAGCACAAAAGACAGAAGCTAAACTAGAACAGAAGCGCACAAGTGTTTAGAATGTAAATTTCTGAGTTGATACAAAGCTTCTGGACCAAGGCTATATTTATAGCCTTGGTCGGGGCGCCTGGAAGGGTTCCGGGCGCCCTGGGGGGGATAAATTTTATCCCCCAACGTTCAGATCGAGTTTTGACTCGATCTGGTCAAAATACTGGTCCGAGCGCCCGGAAGGGTTCCGGGCGTCCCGGGCTGCTCCGGGCACCCCGGGCTGCTCCGGGCGCCCCGGACTGTTCCGGGCGCCCCGGAGCCCAAAGTCAACCAACGTTGACTTTTTCATCCGGGGACCACTGCTCCGGTTTGGTTCGGCTCGGTCCGGGTCTTCTACTCCGGATCCGCTTGCTTGGGTGATCTCTGCCATCCGGAAAAGGGCTCACCCGAACCCAACTTCCGGTCTTCTCGAGCGTGCTTCCCTCCGGCTTCTCGTCCCTCGGAATTGCCGCGTGTTTCCTTCTCGTCTGCCAGCGTACTCATCCGCAGTCTTCGTCCCTCGGTCGTCGACCTTCTCGCTAGCTGCGTCTCTTGCTCCCCGAGCAATCTTACGCTCCGGCTTTCGTCCCTCGGAACCACTGTGCGCTTCCTTCTCGTCCGCCGGTGTACTCTTCCGCAGCGCCTCGTCCCTCGGACGCACAGCGTGCCGTCCTTCTCGCTAGCTGCGTCTTCCGCTCGACTACCTGTGTTCCTAAGCTCCTGCACACTTAGACACAAGGTTAAATACATACAGGACCTAACTTAACTTGTTGATCACACCAAAACAACCTTGGGGTTCCAACAATCTCCCCCTTTTTGGTGTGATCAACCTAAGTTAAGCTAGGGTTAAAATAGATATAAAATAAAGTTAAGTAAATTAACTTAATTTGTAATTTAAGTGCAAAAAGATAGAAAAAGATTAAAATCTATCTACCTCCCCCTAGACTTATACTTTCCTTTCTCCCCCTTTGATCACAAAAAAATGGGGTTCCAAGAAAAAAAAACAATCTAAGGGTTTAAAAACATAGAAAAAATATTTTAAAAAAAAATTCTAGGTTTTTAAGAAAAAAAAAATTTAAGTTATTTAAGCTGAGATTTCTAGTTTCAGAAAAAAGTTTTCAACTTAAGAAGAAATGATTTTTGAGAATTTTTCTAAGTAAGAAAAAAATCCTAAAAAAAATCCTAACTTAAATTTTTGAGAATTTTTAAGCACAAAAAAACTTAGGGAAAAAAAATTCTAAGTAAGTAAATTTCTGAAATAAAATGTTTTGAATAACCTTTTTAAAGCACTAATTAATTCTTGTATTAATGTTTTATTCGTAAGTTAATTAAACATTTATTTCAATATTTTGGCTTCCAAGTCGTGGCGAGGCACTAGGCCTTCTTGGTTATTGGAGCAACAATCACTTCCTTGACAAAGCCTCATAAGGAAATTCTTTGTTTAATTTTCTCACTTAAAGCGCTAATTTTACAATTTAGTTTAGGCATGATTTAGGAACCCAATATAGGTTCCACCCTACTGGATTAATTAAGAAGCTTTTAGGGACATATTTTCTTGAAATGTTCTTAATTTGTCCCGGGTGATATTTAAAGTACCAATTTAAATTATTAAATCTTCTAAAATTGGTTCTAGATGAACATGCATAGTTTTTCAAGTTATCTACTTGAATTTTCAAATCATCATTTTCAAATTTCAAATTTTCATTTGCTATTTTTAATTTATCTAATTCTTCTAAGGGACAAGACTTAGCTAGAATTACTTTTAAATTTTTATTTTCACTTTCTAATTTGCAGCAATCTTTTGTTAAAAGTTTAACGAACTTAAACATTTTATCGGGAGGAAGAGATCGTACCTGACTAACCTTGTCGATCTCGTTGTCCGTTTCTCCCCCTGAGCTGCTGCTTTCTTCCGACGTGTCTCCCCCTTCATCGATGCTCTCGATGCTCATTTCGGAAGAGCTTGAATCGCAGTCGTCGTCTTGATGACTCGCCATCAGTGCGAGTCCGGAAAATGCTTCGACTTCTGATTCGGACAAGGTATCGTCCCACGTCGCCTTCAGGGCCTTTCATTTTTGGATAGGCTTCTTTCCCTTTTCCTTGTCTTTGTTCTTCAGCTTGGGGCAGTTGTCCTTGACATGCCCTTCTTCGTCGCAATGGTAGCAGCGGATAGTTCTTTTCTTTCTACCCTGTGGATGGTTAGTTTTTCTAGAATTGTATAACTTCTTAAATCGTTTTACCATCATTACCATTTCCTCGTCGTCGAGAGAAGATTCCGATTCAGGTTCGTCTCTCGAAGCTTTGAGGGCGACGTTGTTCTTTGTCTCCCTCATTCCTGCACATCTTGACTCATGCACTTCAAATGTTGAAAAAAATTCTTCTAATGAAATTTTTTCTAAGTCCTTCGAAATGTAAAAAGCATCTACTAGTGATGCCCATTTTGAATTTCTAGGGAAGGAATTTAGAGCGTACCTGAGCGAATCTCGGTTACTTACCTCTTCTCCGAGATTCGAAAGTCCGGTGATGAACTCTTGTATCCTCGAGTGTAGATGTGCAATTGTTTCACCTTCTTCAAGACGGAGGTTGGTGAGCTGGTTGCGAAGTAAGTCCCGTCTCGCAAGCTTGACTTCGGATGTTCCTTCGTGTAATTCAAGGAACTTCTCCCAAAGCTCCTTTGCCGAGTTGTAGGTGCCGACACGGTTGACTTCTTGTGGCGGAAGTACGGTTAGCAGATGGAATTCTGCTTTCTTGTTTGCCACGTACTCAGCCTGCTCTTTCTTTGTCCATTGATTTTTCGCTTTGCCCTCGGGAGCTTCAAAACCGTGTTCCATTGTTAGTAATAAATCAAAATCGGTACCGAAAAATACCTCCATGTGCTTCTTCCAGCTTGCAAAGTCCCCCTCGAATTTTGGTGGGTGGATGTTAGATCCGGCCATCTCGTTGCTTCGTTCGGCGGTTAGTCCTCCTGAAGCGTCTCGGCTCTGATACCACTTGTAAGACCGTTGGGCCGGCTAGAAGGGGGGTTGAATAGCCTGAAAAAAAATAAACAGAAAAGACCCTTCTCGAACTTTCAACAGAACACTTGCATAAAGTAAATTAGCAGTAAATAAAAAATAGAAAGAAGAGGCTCACAATTTGACTTGGTTACAACCAAGGAGGTTGTTAATCCAAGGAATAAACGTGCACTAAAATATCTCCTTCAGGCGGAGAAGCCTCTTACAGCAGTGAAAGCACAAAAGACAGAAGCTAAACTAGAACAGAAGCGCACAAATGTTTAGAATGTAAATTTCTGAGTTGATACAAAGCTTCTGGACCAAGGCTATATTTATAGCCTTGGTCGGGGCGCCTGGAAGGGTTCCGGGCGCCCTGGGGGGGATAAATTTTATCCCCCAACGTTCAGATCGAGTTTTGACTCGATCTGGTCAAAATACTGGTCCGGGCGCCCGGAAGGGTTCCGGGCGCCCCGGGCTGCTCCGGGCGCCCCGGACTGTTCCGGGCGCCCCGGGCTGCTCCGGGCGCCCCGGAGCCCAAAGTCAACCAACGTTGACTTTTTCATCCGGGGACCACTGCTCCGGTTTGGTTCGGCTCGGTCCGGGTCTTCTACTCCGGATCCGCTTGCTTGAGTGATCTCTGCCATCCGGAAAAGGGCTCACCCGAACCCCAACTTCCGGTCTTCTCGAGCGTGCTTCCCTCCGGCTTCTCGTCCCTCGGAATTGCCGCGTGTTTCCTTCTTGTCCGCCAGCGTACTCATCCGCAGTCTTCGTCCCTCGGTCGTCGACCTTCTCGTTAGCTGCGTCTCTTGCTCCCCGAGCAATCTTCCGCTCCGGCTTTCGTCCCTCGAAACCACTGCGCGCTTCCTTCTCGTCCGTCGGTGTACTCTTCCGCAGCGCCTCGTCCCTCAGACGTACAGCGTGTCGTCCTTCTCGCTAGCTGCGTCTTCCGCTCGACTACATGTGTTCCTAAGCTCCTGCACACTTAGACACAAGGTTAAATACACAGAACCTAACTTAACTTATTGATCACACCAAAATAACCTTGGGGTTCCAACACTAACTTCATCGTAGTGGACACACCCTCGGCGTACAACGTCATTTTGGGCCGACCAGCCCTCAGTGAATTCCGGGCTGTCGTCTCAACATTCTATCAGAAGATCAAGTTCCCTGTCGAGGACCAAGTGGGAGAGGTCAGAGGCGATCAGTTGGCAGTGCGGCGCTGCTATGTGGAAATGGTCCGAGCCGAGTCGAGGTCCGCTCGGAAGGCCCTCCGGATCGAGGTAAATGTTATAACTGAAAGGCCTCCCACCTTAGTTTATAAAGAAAAAGAAGACGTGCAGATCCGGGATGGCCGACTGGAGGCCACCACCTTCGTTGCATCTGACCTGGAAGTCGGCCCGAAGGAGGAGCTGATCAGGTGCCTACAGCGCAACAATGACGTTTTCGCGTGGTCAACACACGAGCTACCAGGCATCTCGCCGAGCGTCGCACAGCACGAGTTTCATGTCCGACCGGACGCTCGACCCGTAAAGCAAAGGAAGAGGGACTTCAGCGCGGAGCAGAATGTCATCATCCGAGCGGAAGTCGAGAAGCTTCTGGAAGCCGGCCATATACAGGAAGTGCAATTCCTGAGCTGGCTCGCGAATGTGGTGCTGATCTCCAAACCGGGTAACAAGTGGAGAGTCTGCATCGACTTCCGGGATCTGAACAAGGCATGCCCTAAGGATTTTTACCCTTTGCCCCAGATTGATCAAATGATGGATTCGACGGCTGGGTGCGAGCTGATATGCATGTTGGATGCATATCAGGGGTGCCATCAAGTGCCGCTCGCCCGTGACGATCAGGAGAAAGTAAGCTTCATAACTGCGGACGACACTTACTGCTACAATGTGATGTCGTTCGGATTGAAGAATGCAGGTGCTACATACCAGCGGCTCATGAACAAAGTGTTCTGGAAGCAGATCGGGTGAAACCTGGAGGTATACGTTGATGACATACTTATTAAATCAATCCAAGCGGTCAACCTTTGTGCAGATATAGAGGAAACCTTCGGGATGCTGAGGACAAATGGGGTCAAGCTAAATCCTCAGAAGTGTCTGTTCGAAGCAAAAAGTGGGTGCTTCCTAGGGTACATCGTGACCGAGCGGGGCATAGAGGCAAATCCCAGTAAAGTGAAAGCGCTGCAAGACATGTCGCCTCCCAGAAATCTGAAGGAAGCTCAACGCCTTACGGGACGAATAACCGCGTTGTCCAGATTCATCTCGAAGACTGCTGACCGAAGCTTGCCCTTTTTAAAGATTCTGCGCCGAGCCACTAAGTTCCAATGGGATGTAGAGTGCGACAAAGCCTTCAAAGAGCTCAAAGTATACCTCAATTCCTTACCTGTGTTAGCTAAGTCGGTCGTCGAGGAAGCCCTTAGAGTTTACTTGTCCTCGACTGAATATGTCGTCGGGTCGGCTCTTGTGAGGGCGGACGGTGAAGAACAGCCTGTGTACTTCTTAAGTCACATACTAAAGGATGCTGAGTCCTGCTACACTGGTCTCGAGAAGTTAGCTTTTGCGCTGGTACTCGTCGCTCGAAGGCTCCGCCCTTATTTTCTGGCGCGCCTGATCGTTGTGATGACGAACAGCCCCTTAGGGAGGGTCCTTCTCAATCCAGAGGCGTCCGATCGGCTAATCAAATGGACCACAGAATTTAGCGAATTTGACACACGGTATCATCCTCGGACGACCATCAAGGCGTAGTCGTTAGCAGATTTTGTCACTGAGATACCAGATCCCGAGCCCGAAGCCACCTGGAGGGTGTACGTGGACGGATCGTCCACTCGGCAAGGAAGTGGGATCGGTGTGCTGTTAATCTCCCCCCCCCACGGGGAACGGATGCATTTGTCCATATGGCTGAATTATCGAGTGACCAATAATGAAGCAAAGTATGAGGTGTTGATAGCGGGCCTGCAGGCCGCTCGGCATGTGTGAGCCAACAAGGTCTTGATTCATTCAGATTCACAGTTGGTTGCTCAGCAACTCTCGGGAGCATTCGAGATAAGCAACGTCAGGCTCAAGCTTTATGCGGGAGCCTTCGAAAAACTGAATGCCAGTTTTCGAAAGGTGCTCATCCAGAAGATCTCCTGAGCGGAGAATCAGGCTGCAGATGAGCTGGCTAAGCTAGCTAGCTCGATATCACCAATTGTCATCCAACAGTCAATCGAGCAGGTATCTCTGGTCGCCCACATCGACTAGATGGAGGGGCTCACATTCCCAAATGACTGGCGGACGGCTATAGCAGAATTTCTGAAGGCAGGGGCAACACCTTCTGATCGGGAGGAAGCGCATCTGCTCAGGAAGAGAGCTGGTCGGTGTAACGACCCAAAATTCCTCATTACGAGTCCTAATAGTACGTAAAAATATTTAGAAATGCTTTAGAAAAATTCTAGAGATTTTTAGAGTATTTTTATGTAATTTTTGGAGGTCGTTTGGTATTTTTACTAAATGAAAGAAGTTTCGACAAAAATAATGTCCAAGGTGAGATTCAAACTGGAGACCTCCGGCGAAGCTAACTCTTAAGTGAATCTGGCTGACCAAGTGTACTAACGGGCGTTGTTGATTAAAGAAGGAGCAAAAATCTATTTAAGCAGTAGTTGAGGAATAGGAAATAAATTGAAATAAAAAGGGGCGGCTGAGGAATCGAACCCGCAACCTCTGACCCGGTCAAGATTTAGCAAAGCGCGGCTGACCAAGTGTCCCAACGAGCGTTGTCGATTAAAAAGGGGAATGAAATTTATTTAAGTAATAGTTAATAGAAAATAGAAAATAAATGGGAATAAAAGGGGCGGCTGAGGAATCGAACCCGCGACCTCTGACTCGGTCAAGATTTAGCAAAGCGCGACTGACCAAGTGTCCCAGCGAGCATTGCCGATTAAAAAGGGGAATGAAATTTATTTAAGTAATAGTTAATAGGAATAAAAGGGATGCAGCCGAGATTCGAACCCGCAACCTCCAACCCGACCCGAACCTTAAGCGAACCCGGCTGACTAAGTGCCCAAGCGGGCGGTTCTGTTTAGAAAAGATAGAAAAATTTATTTAAGGAGTTAACAAAAATATTGAGTTATAAAAAGAGATAAGTTGATGTTCTGTTTTCCCGTGACCTAAACCATTCTCTCCTTCTCTTCTGCGTGCGACGGTGGAGCTCGGGCAGAAAACAAAAGGGAGTTAGGGCATCGTCTCCGGCGGCCGGCCAAGGTCCTAGAAGCCCTTCTTGTTCGGTTGTAAGACCAAGAAACCAAGGTAAGTGCTATTCACCTGCAGTAAGGGTAGTTTCGAGCTTTGATTTAGTGTTTCTTTTAGTTTTCGGAATATGCTGTGAAGGATTGTGATTGCTTGGGAATTTAGAGTAGATCCAAGATTTGTTTTTTCTCTTGTAATTAGAAATTCAAATTTTTATGTGAGCTTATAGTGCAGATTTTAATTTAAGCCTATAGTGCAGATTTTAATTAAGCTTATAGTGCAGACTTTTAATTAAGCTTATAGTGCATATTTTAATTAAGCTTATAATGCAGATTTTTATATAAGCTTATAGTGCAGATTTTAATTAAGCTTATAGTGCAGATTTTAATTAAGTTTATAGTGCAGATTTTAATTAAGTTTATAGTGCAGATTTTTTGTGGAACTTGTAGTGCAGATTTTTGGTGGAATTTATAGTGCAGATTTTAATTAAGCCTATAGTGCAGATTTTAATTAAGCTTATAGTGCAGATTTTTATGTAAGCTTATAGTGCAGATTTTAATTAAGCTTATAGTGCAGATTTTAATTAAGTTTATAGTGCAGATTTTTGGTGGAATTTATAGTGCAGATTTTAATTAAGCATATAGTGCAGATTTTAATTAAGCTTATAGTGCAGATTTTTATATAAGCTTATAGTGCAGATTTTAATTAAGCTTATAGTGCAGATTTTAATTAAGTTTATAGTGCAGATTTTTGGTGGAACTTGTAGTGCAGATTTTTAGTGGAACTTATAGTGCAGTTTTTTTAAAAAAGATTATAGTGCAGTTTGGTTAAGTATTATAGTGCAGAATTTATGTTTGCATAGTATGCAGAAATAGTGTAGCATAGAATGCAGAATCTTGATTAATATAGTATGCATAATTTTGATTAACGTAGTATGCAGATTTTTGTTTATACATTTCAAAGTTAGAATTTGTTTAAACATTTTAGTTTTTAAAGAAGCATTCTTTTATTAGAGGTATTAACAAGTATAAGAAAGATAAAGAAAAGAAAGAAAAAGGCCAAGACCTTAAGTAGATCCCAAAGTCAAGACTTTAGGGATTTTGGCACACAAGGTGCTCGTTAAAATGCCAAGGCATTTAAAGAATAAGTAATTAAGATAAATCAACTTATGAATAAGTATTTTACTTTTATCAGTGGCACTGTGCTGGACTCTTAGTTGTCCTTGGGTTGGGCTCTCATAGTCGTCCCTAGGTTTAGATAACCTAGTAAACCCTACTAGATTCGGGACTAGCTACCTCGGGTCTAGTTAGGGATGCACGCATAGCAAGTACAGTTGCCGGGCCCATCAGCAGTATGATTATTATTTTTATCTATTATGAAAATAGTTTTCAAAACTTCACAAATCAGTTACGCGAATACAGTTCAGATTCAGCATTAGCCTAGCATCAGTTTAGCTCAGCTTATGTAGATTTCTTCCAATCACATGCATATTCGAGTTTTGTGAGGTAGATAGCGCTCATTAAGCAATTTTACTTATAGTTTGCATTTCCTCTTACTGCAGATAAAGGAAGGCGACAAGGAGGTGCGGATGGTGTGTGATGCCAGGACTATGGGAGAGACTTGGGATTTAGTTAAAGATTTTATTAAGATATTTTGTATTTAGACATTTGAGATTGTACCTTATATTTCATGTCATTTGAGATTGATATGTAGTTTAGATGTGTAGATTAGTCATTTAGTTTTCCTGTAACGCCCGCCCCTCTGGTTGGGTGGGATTACGGGGAACATACATGCATATTAATCTATTTCTAAGTAGCGGAAGTATTTATTTCTATATTCTTTTATGTTTTTTAATTACTTTTATTTTTAAACACCAATAATTAATTATCTAAACATTTATAATCATATGAGCATGTTAAGCATAATTTAAAATTTAAAAAGTCATGATATCAATTTTCAACATAAGCATGAATAAGTATTAAGTAATCATGCAAGACCTTAACATAAGATAGACATAGTTCATAACAAGCATAAATTAACATAAGCAGGTCTTTTTCCTTAGTCGAGCCACCACCATACACATCTCTTGTCCCTCCTGCTGCTCCCTTAGTTTATCCATCCTTTACCTTTATCTGCGGTACAAGGAAAGTAAACTATAAGCACACAGGCTTAGTAAGATCCTTTCCTACTCACAAAAACCATGTATCATAGCATAATCACATAAGCATATAGCATGGAGACATAATCATCTAAAACATCATATTATGTAAAAGAGCATCACAACATATCATAGCATATCATTCTATATAAAAGCATCATGTCATATCATATCATATCATAAAAGAGCATCATGTCATATCATATCATATCATAAAAGTATATGCAAGATGTCTTTCAAAACATGCGTCATGTCATGTGCAAGATGTCTTTAAAAATAATATCATATAATACTTAAATATAATCTCAACATGAGGGCCCGACTATGTACCACATAATATAAATGCGCGCAATCCCTAGGACGGGGTAGCTAATCCCGAACCTACTAGGGAACTAGGTCCGTACTACGTCCGTCGACCTAGGGGCGAACTAAGGAGCCCATCCCTTTAGACACTAAGGTCTAGTACAAGCCATATAAAAAAGTAAAATAACATGTCTTATTTACTTATCATATCATGAAGAGTGCTCTTAGTCCCAATTAATAGGGAAGCAACTCTTAGGCCTTTACTTGTCATATCATAAAGAGTGCTCTTAGTCCCAACAAAAAGGGAAGCATCTCTTAGGCCCTTACTTGTCATATTATAAAGCATGCATACTTGTGAATATAGCCCATCATAAAAGTCATTATCATGCATGATTCATTAGCATACATAAGTGGGCATATAACATAACATAGGGAAACATAATCATGCATGGAAAAACAATAACTAGCATCTCCTAATTCATATCATAGCATGTGTGACACATAGTAAATCATAATTAGGGCTCTAATCCCTAATTCCATGAAGTGACCGAAACTTACAAGGCATTGAATCTAGGTTACAAGTAACATAAAAGCATATGAACCCTAAACCAATTTTATAACACTTATCATAAAGAACATCATGAACAAGTTTAGTTTAGGTTCTAAGCTTCCTAGGTCTTTAAATCCTATTATGGCCGAAACTTGCCAAACATAAATCTAGGTTACAAGTAACATAAAAGCATATGAACCCTAAACCAATTTCATAACACTTATCATAAAGAACATCATGAGCAAGTTTAGTTTAGGTTCTAAGCTTCCTAGGTCTTTAAATCCCATTATGGCCGAAACTTGCCAAACATAAATCTAGGTTACAAGTAACATAAAAGCATATGAACCCTAAACCAATTTCATAACACTTATCATAAAGAACATCATGAGCATGTTTAGTTTAGGTTCTAAGCTTCTTAGGTCTTTAAATCCTATTATGCCCGAAACTTGCCAAGCCTAACCCTAGGTTACAAGTAACATAAAAGCATATGAACCCTAAACCAATTTTATAACACTTATCATAAAGAACATCATGAACAAGTTTAGTTTAGGTTCTAAGCTTCCTAGGTCTTTAAATCCTATTATGGCCGAAACTTGCCAAACATAAATCTAGGTTACAAGTAACATAAAAGCATATGAACCCTAAACCAATTTCATAACACTTATCATAAAGAACATCATGAGCAAGTTTAGTTTAGGTTCTAAGCTTCCTAGGTCTTTAAATCCTATTATGGCCGAAACTTGCCAAACATAAATCTAGGTTACAAGTAACATAAAAGCATATGAACCCTAAACCAATTTCATAACACTTATCATAAAGAACATCATGAGCATGTTTAGTTTAGGTTCGAAGCTTCTTAGGTCTTTAAATCCTATTATGCCCGAAACTTGCCAAGCCTAACCCTAGGTTACAAGTAACATAAAAGCATATGAACCCTAAACCAATTTCATAACACTTATCATAAAGAACATCATGAGCATATTTAGTTTAGGTTCTAAGCTTCCTAGGTCTTTAAATCCCATTATGGCCGAAACTTGTCAAGCCTAATCCTAGGTTACAAGTAACATAAAAGCATATGAACCCTAAACCAATTTCATAACACTTATCATAAAGAACATCATGAGCATATTTAGTTTAGGTTCTAAGCTTCCTAGGTACTTTAATCTTGTTATGGCCGAATGTCTAAGGAGCATAAAACTAAGGGGGCGTTTGGTTCTTTCCTAGGAATAGGAATCGGAATGAGAATCAATGTATTATGGAATGAGAATGGGTATAAGCATGAATCTCACTCTTAAAAGCATTGTTTGGTTAGTTGCATATCTTCTATCGGAATAAATCAAAATTTCCTCTTTTACCCTTAAAGGAAAATAAGAGAAAAAATTAGATGTGAGAGAAAGATGAATGTGAAAGAAAAATATGATGAAAGAGAATGTATGATGAGAGAGAAAAATATGATGAAAGAGAATGATGAGAGAGAAAGTATAATGAGAGAGAAAGTGTGATGAGAAAGAATGAAGAGAGAGAAAGTGTGATGAGAGAAAATGAGAAAAGAGAGTGTGATTGGAGAGAGCATGATGAGAGAGAAAATATGATGAGAGAGGATGAAGAGAGAGAAAATATAATGAGAAAAAATGAGGAGAGAGAGTGTGATGAGAGAGATTGAGGAGAGAGAAAGTGTGATGAGAAAAAAAAAGAACAGTGAGTATGATGGGAGAGATTGAGAAAGTATGATGAGAGAGAAAGTGTGTTGAGGAAAAAAGGAGAGAGTGTGACAAGAGAGACTGAGGAGAGAGAAAGTGTAATGAGAAAAAAAGGAGAGAGTGTGACAAGAGAGATTGAGGAGAGAGAAAGTGTAATGAGAAAAAAAGAGAAAAAAGAGTGTGATGAGAGAGATTGAGGAGAGAGAAAGTGTGATGAGAAAAAAAAGGAAGAGAGTGCGATGGAAGAGATTGAGGAGAGAGAAAGTATGATGAGAGAGAAAGTGTAATGAGGAAAAAGGAGAAAGAGAGAGTAATAGGAGAGATAAAGGAGAGAGAAAGTGTGTGATAAAATGATGAGAGAGAAAATATGATGAGAGAGAACAAGGAGAGAGAAGTGATATGAAAGAAAAAATAAATAAATATATTTTGATATTTGATAATAATGGAGAAAATTTTAGTTTTAAGTCAAGGGTATTTTTGGAATAAGGGAATATTTTGATTGATGAAAATAGGGTAATGACTCATTGAAGGGGAGGTACATGAGAATGAGTTATTACCCAATTTCAAGGATTCATTCCCTTATTTGTATTCCTATTCCTATAATCCAAACATTAACAATGACAATCAATGATTCTCATTCCCATTCCCCACTTCTATTACCCGAAACCAAACGCCCCCTAAGTCTAAGCAACATACAAGCATAAAAATATCAAGCTAACTTCATATCATATCATAAGGAAAATCATGAGCATATTAGATTTGATTTTAAGCTTTCTTAGACCTTTAATCTCATCATGGCCGAAACCCTAAGTGGAATGCATCTAGGTTCTAATCAACATGCAAGCATGAAAACACTAAGAACTCTTACCATATCATAAGGAAAGTCATGAGCATGATTGATTAAATTTTAAACTCTCCTAGGCCTTCATTTCTATCATGACCGAAACCTTCTAGGCATAGGTCTAGGCTACAAGCAACATAAATAAAAACATGAGAATTTTAAACAAAACTTATATCCTAAGTTACATATCATAAGGAACATCGTGAGCATGTTTAGTTAGGTCTTAAGCTTTCCTAGGTCTTTTAATCTTATCATGGCCGAATGGTTAAGGAACATGAATCTAAGTTCTAAACAACGTACAAGTATAAGAACATTAAACTAATCTTCTATCATAGGGTACATATCATAAGAAACATAGTGAGCATGTTTAGTTTAGGTCTTAAGCTTCCTTAAGTTTTTTATACTTTGGTGGTCGAACGTTTCAAGAAACAACCCTAGATTTTTAAGCAAACTAAACTCATGGAAATACACATGAACTACTTGTACCATAGGTGAGGGGATACTTACATCCTCTTGCTTGGTTTTTCTTAAAAGAAGGTACCCTTGTGAAGAGGAAGAAGAAAGCTTCTCCTTCTAGTTCTCCCTTTTGCTCCTCTTGCTTGTAAGGAGTAGATCTTGAGAACTTCTTCTTGTGAATTAGTTTTCTTAGGGAGAAAACCTTAGCTTGGATTCGGAAATGGGAGAGGAAAGAGCTCTAGGTCTCGGTGGAGGAAGAAGAAGGAGAAAGAAGGAGGAGGAAGAAGGAGGAAGAAGTAGCCAAACTTTATTTCTCTTCTCTTCTCTCATTCCTATTTATTCTCAATGAGGAAAAAGGAAAGAATGTCCCAATTCATCCTCTTGACTCCTCTATTCTCTCACCCTCTTCATTCCCACGAAAATAGAAAGAAGAAGAAGAAAAAGACAACTTGCCTTTTGTCTTTTGCTTGCTTCTTCTCTTAACCAAGAGGAAGAGGAGAAAAGCTACTTGACATTCTCTTGCTCCCTTACTTAATCATACTCTTACCTTTAACTATAATTTCCATTCTTTGCTAATCATATATCATTCATGACTCTAGTGGTTATCATACCCATTTAGCTTTATCTATTGTGAGGGGTTCATGGTTCAAGCCTTAACTTCTCTTTCTTTTTATTTCTTTTTGGTTCTATTTCCATTTCTCCTTTTCTTTTCTAAAAGAAAATACCCATATGTATAGCTTAAATATTTCGTGGGTGTTACATTTGTTGGTTGCTACTCGGAAAACCTATAGGTTCCACTGTACAAAAATTTTGTACAAAGGTCTGAACCTTTTCCTAGCTACCATGTGTTCTTTTAAATTAAATTTTGGATCGCCTGCGGAACTTAACACGTTTGATCCAAAACTTAATCTATTTGTTCTTTTAGGTTTTGACTTGGATCTCCTGCGGAACTTAACACGTTCGACCCAAGTCACCTTAAGTTATTAATTCCATTAAATATTAATTTCCATAAAAGGTTCCCAGTACTGACGTGGCGAGGCACATGGCCTTCTTGGATATGGGAGCAACCACCACCGACTAGACAAAACCTTTAATAGAAAGCTAATATTTAATTTCCTAAAATAACTTTAGGTTAACCAAAAGGAACAATCAAATCACAAGGAAAAGAAAGAAACAAAAGAACACAACTTCGAAAAATATATTCGAAATTCTAGAACGTAAGCCTCTTGTATTTGGTATTATTTCCATAAATAACTAGCATGATGCGGAAATAGAAATTACTAGTTATACCTTGTAGAAAAACCTCTTGATCTTCTACCGTATTCCTCTTCTAACCTCGGACGTTGTGTGGGCAACGATCTTCCGAGACGAGAAACCACCAATCACCTTCTTCTCCTCCTAGCTAGGTTCGACCAACAAAGAGGAAGCTTCACCAAGGAAGAAAAACAAAATACTAACCAAGCTCCAAGAGATGCTAGCTTTCTCTCCTTCTTCTTCTTCTTCTCCGAGTAGTATCCGGCCACCACAAGAGCTCCAATAGAAGGGTAGGGTTCGGCCACCACAAGAGGAAGAGAGGGAGAGGTTGGCCGGCCACACCAAGGAACAAAAGAGGAGAGGAATAATAGATGTTGTGTCTTGTGAAGGCACCTCACCCCTTCTTTTATATTCCTTGGCCTAGGCAAATTAGGAAATTTAATTACGATAAATTTTCCTTAATTTCCTTGACATGATTTAATTGAGAGAAATAAAATAAAATTTCCCAATTAATTTCAAGTGGCCGGCCACATCATTGGAAAACAAAGAGGACAAGTTTTAATCAACAATTAAAACTTCCTAATTTGTTTCCGGAAATTTTAAAAATAAAATTTCTCTTTAAAATCTCTTCATGGTTGATAAAAGGAAATTTCTATAATTTTAATTTTATCAACATGTGAATAATTTTAAAGAAAAAATAAAACATCTCTCCAATCTACAAATAAGGAAAGAGATCTAATCTCTTTCTTTAATCTTTTGTAGATCTTTTACAAGAGAGATATTTTAATTTTAATTCTCTTTAAAATATATCTTCCACATAATAAAAATTAAAATTAAATTTCTTTTTAATTTATTTTGGCCGGCCCTACTAGCTTGGGTTCAAGCTAGGGCCGGCCACCCAATCTCATACCTAGGCCGGCCCTAGCTTGATCCCAAGCTAGCTTGGCCGGCCCCTATTGGGTAGGTATAGAAGGTGGGTATAGGTGGATATAGAACTCTATAAATAAGAGGCTACGATAGGGACCGAGAGGAGGAATTGGTTTTGGTCTCCCGATAAAATTAAGCATCCCGTGTTCGCCCTAACACACAACTTAATTTTATCAATGATAATTCATTCCACTAGAGAACTATCATTGAACTACCGCACCAATCCCAAATTACATTTTGGGCTCCTTCTTATTATGAGTGTGTTAGTCTCCCTGTGTTTAAGATATCGAATGTCCACTAATTAAGTGAGTTACTGACAACTCATTTAATTAATGTCTAAGTCCAAGAGTAGTACCACTCAACCTTATCGTCATGTCGGACTAAGTCCACCTGCAGGGTTTAACATGACAATCCTTATGAGCTCCTCTTGGGGACATTATCAACCTAGTATCTCTAGGACACAGTTTCCTTCTATAATCAACAACACACACTATAAGTGATATCATTTCCCAATTTATCGGGCTTATTGATTCATCGAACTAAATCTCACCCATTGATAAATTAAAGAAATAAATATCAAATATATGTGCTTGTTATTATATTAGGATTAAGAGCACACACTTCCATAATAACCGAGGTCTTTGTTCCTTTATAAAGTCAGTATAAAAGAAACGACCTCAAATGGTCCTACTCAATACACTCTGAGTGTACTAGTATAATTATATAGTCAAGATAAACTAATACCTAATTACACTACGACCTTCTAATGGTTTGTTCCTTTCCATTTTGGTCGTGAGCTACTGTTTATAATTTATAAGGTACTGATAACATCATCTTCTGTATGTGACACCACATACTATGTTATCTACAATATAAATTAAATGAACAACTACAAACAAATGTAGATAATTAGACCAAATGTGATTCTTTATACATAATGAATGTTTACAAAGCTTAGGCTTTCAGTATACACTCCAACAATCTCCCACTTATACTAATGACTAAGCTGCCATATCTTCTACCATACATCTGATTCTCATTCCCTCCACATGCCGATCGAAAGCTTTCGCCGGAAGGGCCTTAGTGAAAGGATCTGCCAAGTTATCCGCTGATGCAATCTTGGCGATGACAACTTCTCCTCGCTTCACGATATCTCGTATCAGGTGGTACTTGCGCTCTATATGTTTACTTGCCTTATGAGCTCGTGGTTCCTTCGAGTTTGCAATCACACCACTATTATCACAATAAATTGTGATGATTTTGGGCAAACCAGAATCACATCTAAATCCATTAGAAAGTTCCCGAGCCATACTGCTTCTTTAGCTGTCACATACTCAGCTTCCATGGTTGAGTCCGAAACGCATTTCGCTTAACACTCCATGAAATGGCTCCACCTCCTAAAGTAAACACATAGCCTGATGTAGACTTCATGTTATCCCTATCGATTGGAAATCAAAATCCCAGGGAGCGGATCATCCGCTTGGTAAACTAGCATATAATCTCTAGTCCTTCTCGTAATTTAATATATGCTTTACCGCATCCAATGTCCTTGTCCAGGGGTTACTCGATATCTGCCCATGCCCACGCCAAAATAGATATCGGGTCTCGTACATAGCATTGCATACATTAGGCTTCCTACACCAAGCATAAGGAACTGCTTTCATGTCCTCTATCTCTTTTGATGTCTTTGGAGACATCTCTTTAGATAAAGCTACTCCATGTCTAAAAGGTAAGAAACCTTTCTTGGAATCCTGCATGCTAAAACGAGCAAGGATTGTATCTATATATGAAGCTTGGGATAGACACAACATTCTTTTCTTACGATCCCTTATAACTTTGATCCCAAGAATGTGTGCACATTCTCCTAAGTCCTTCATATCAAATTGTTTGGACAACCATACCCTTACGTCTGATAATACCTTGACATTCTTGCCAATTAATAAAATATCATCTACGTATAGTACAAGAAATACCACCACGTTTCCGTTACACTTCTTATATACACAAGACTCATCCGGACTTTGAATAAATCCATATGACTGGATTACTTCATTAAACCGGATGTTCCAAGTACTTGAAGCTTGCTTCAGTCCATAAATGGACCGATTGAGCTTGCACACTAGATGCTCTTTGCCTTTTCAATGAACCCTTCGGTTGCTTCATATGGATGTTCTCTTCAAGACTTCCATTAAGGAAAGCTGTCTTGACATCCATTTGCCAAATCTCATAATCCATATGAGCAAAGAATGGATAAGAGTATCCGGATAGACTTAAGCATGGCTACCGGTGAAAAGGTCTCCTCATAATCGATTCCTCTTTTGAGTGTACCCTTTGCAACAAGCCTAGCTTTGAAGGTTTCTACCTTCCGTCCCTCTTTTCCTTTTGTAGATCCACTTGCATCCAACAACTTTTACACCATCGGTGGTTCTACAAGCTCCTGACCTTATTAGAGTACATAGACTCTATTTGAATTCATCGCCTTTTGCCAAGATCTTGATCCATATCTTGGAGTGCTTCATCATATGAGGGATCAGGTTCATGTTTACCGGATCAAGTCCAAGACTCTCCCAAAACATGAATCTCTCAGGTCGCCTCACAACCTCCCACTACGACGAGGCACCGCGTGGTTGTGTATCATGTGTGACACGTGTTGCGCTCTTGTGGTACTTCATCTTGTATCGTTGGAACTGAAGTAGACATGTCCTCTAAGTTCTTCTAAAACGACTTTACTCTGGGTTTGTGATCCATTATATAGTCTTCTTCTAAAAGCGGGCATTGGTGCTAACAATGACCTTCGGTCTTAGGACTATAAAATAAATCACCTTCGTTCCTTTGGGATATCCTACAAACACGCGAACTTCGTACGAGATTCTAACTTATCACTTTAGCATATGTGCTAGACTACCCCAAATCCGAATATGTCTTAGACTGGGTTTTCGCCCATTCCACAATTCTATGGGAGTAGAAGAAACTGATTTAGAAGGTACTAAGTTCAGAACATACACTGCTGTTTCCAGAGCATATCCCCAAAACAAATTTGGTAATTCTGAATAACTCATCATCGATCTAACCATCTCCATAAGAGTCCTATTCCTTCGTTCTGCTACACCATTCTGTTGGGGTGTTCCAGGTGCAGACAATTGGGATTGAATCCCGGCCTCTGATAAGTAATTCCTAAACTCTCCTAAGAGGTATTCGCCACCACGATCAGATCGTAGTGTCTTGATACTTTTACCTAATCGTTTCTCCACATCAGCCTTGTATTCTTTGAACTTGTCAAAGCATTCGGACTTACGGCGCATTAGGTAAATGTATCCATATCTTGAATAATCGTCTATGAAAGAGACAAAATATTCAAAACCTCCTCTTGCCTGGACAGACATAGGACCACACAAATCAGAGTGAACCAACTCTAACACTTCTTTGGCTCTATACCCCTTGGCCTTGAACGACCTCTTGGTCATTTTACCTTCTAAGCAAGATTCACAAGTTGGAAAATTTTCCAACTCTAATGAACTCAAAAGTCCATCGGCTATAAACCTCTGAATCCTACTTAAATTAATATGACCAAGTCTTAGATGCCAAAGATATGCTTGGTTCATTTCTGAAGGTTCTTTTCTCTTATTAGAATTAGAAGATGAGTTATAAATTTCCATGTTTTGCTTTGTGGAAGAAATTGGATTTAAAATATACAAATTGCCAACTAATGCACCAGAACAGATAATCACTTTATTTCTTTTAATAACTACATCATTACTGAAAGAAACTGAATATCCATTTAAAAACAGTTTAGAAACTGAAATTAAATTCTTTCTAAAATTGGGTACATAAAAACAATTTCTTAAAACCAAATTTCTATTTCTACTAAAAGACAAGTAGACGTCTCCCACTGCAACAGCTGCTACCTTAGTAGCATTGCCCATGTAGACGGTAATCTCCCCTTTAGATAGTCGTCGGGTTTCCTGGAACCCCTGCAAGGAATTGCAGACATGATCAGTGGCTCCCGTATCTACACACCAGGTGCTGGTAGATAACACCGCTAAACATGTTTCAACAATTAGAGTATGAGATATACCTTTGTTTTGGTTCTTACGAGGACAGTCCGCCTTCCAATGTCCTGCCTGCTTGCAGATGAAGCACTTGCCCTTCGGCTTCTTCATTCCAGCTTTAAATCCCGTACTCTGAGATTTATTCACTTTCTTTGCTGAACCAGTTTGTTTCTTCTTCTTCTTTCCTTTCGGTTTAGAAGTAGAACCATTTTCAGCATAGTGAATTTGAGCATTGTGACGAAATAACCCTTCTGCTGCTTGAAGTTCTGTCAGTAGTTCCCCTAATGAATAAATCCTTTTATTCATATTATAGTTCAGGCGGAACTGCTCAAAACTTCTAGGTAGGGTTTGGAGGATCATATCGATCTGGGTTTCCCCATCAATTTCTCCTCCAAGGATCTGTATTTCGTTCAGATAAGCCATCATCTTTAGGATATGATCCCTTACAGGAGTACCCTCTTGCATGGTGGCTGTCATTATCTTTCTCATGGCTTCTTGCCTAGAAGCCCTATCCTGATGACCAAAGAGTTCCTTGAGATTGTTCATGATATCATAGGCTGTTGGTAAATCTTGATGCTGATGTTGCAATACATTTGACATTGAAGCCAAAATGTAACACCGTGCCATCTCATCTGCTTTTACCCATTTCCTATGATATTCAATCTCCTCTTGGGTAGATTCACCAGTAGGTGCATCAGGGCAATGCTCAGTCAGTACAAATTTATAGCTTTCAGCAGTAAGAACAATGTCCAGGTTTCTTTTCCAATCTATGTAGTTAGGTCCAGTAAGTCTATTTTGTTGAAGTATGATGGACAGTGGGTTGAAAGACATCCTAAGAATCACAAATAACTTTTGGTCAGAACTCTAAATTTAGAATAATATTGATTCCTCAAACAATACTATTTTAAATTAACCAACACCTTAAAACACCGTGAATTTTGTATGCCACGTTAGTGTGGACGTATACAAATTCAACATTTGTAAAAGGAGGGTTTTAACCCATTAATTTTATTATCTTGTCAACCTAACTTTTTGACAAATAAAATTAATAGTTGGTATTATTTGGTCACAAATAATAGCAGTGACTCCGTTGGGGAGGATACTATTAGATGTGTCTAAGTGTACACCATTACTTGACACTAAGTCCATTAATAAGATTATGCCCCTTCCGTTGGGGAAGATCACACGCTCTTAATTAACTTCCTATAGTCATCCAAAATTGGAAGTCTGTTCTAGTGATCCGCAAACAAGCTCATCCGTTATGGAGGAAGGCACTCAGAGCCAACGCGCAAGCTTGTTTGCATCACTTACAAACCAGTAATGGAGACCATGGGATTTACTTAAAAATCCCTCTCCCACTTAGTTATTTATAAATGAGGAATTTTAACTATGCTAGCCTACTAAACTTGTAAACTAACATGCACACACAGCACAATATAAAAGCAATAAATAGAAAATCTAATTTTCAACTATTATGGCTTTTATCTTTAATTGTCCTCCGTGTGTTGTCATCCGAAGCTGCTGCCATATTTGGCCACCGCCACCGGGTCTAACTGTCGCATCCATCTTGCTCCGAGTTCCGCTGCGCCTCTGGTCCTTAGAAGGTTCCACGCTTTGCAAGATTCGATCCGCGACATAAATAGAATTTTACATTTTGATCCTATATTCCATAAAAGGAATGTACATGTATCTAGATCAAAAATAAAATCCTAATAAAACTAAATACAGCTCCTGCTGTATTTTAATACAATCATGCACACACATATAAATTGCCCTTGACATGTCCAAGGGTCCAATCACACACATAATTAACTAAAAGCCATAATAGTTGGATCCTACATCCACAAAGTTAGCACATCCTACTATTATCCTGCCTAAATTATGTATGACATGTGCATAATTAAACTAAATACCAAATACACAGAGGCAAAACCCTAGCTCTGATACCAATTGTTGGTTGCTACTCGGAAAACCTATAGGTTCCACTGTAAAAAAATTTTGTACAAAGGTCTGAACGTTTTCCTAGCTACCATGTGTTCTTTTAAATTAAATTTTGGATCGCCTGCGGAACTTAATGTTAGGATCCTTCGTACGGCTAGAGAGGGGGGTGTGAATAGCCGACCCCAAATTCTCGCGTTTCTTCCTACAATTTGTCAGCGCAGCGGAAAAACAAACAAGGAAACGAAAACAAGAAGATCAAACCTCAACGCGTCGATGTAGCGAGGTTCGGAAATTAGGGCTCCTACTCCTCGGCGTGTCCGTAAGGTGGACGAGTCCAGTCAATCCGTCGGTGGATGAGTCCCCGGAGAACCGGCTAATACAAACTCCTTATGGGTGGAGAAACCTCGCCACAACACACTCTTGCAACAGCAAGTAAGGAGAGTACAGAAATACAAAGAAAGACAGCAAGAAATACAACAGTAAGAAAACTCTTGCTTGCCTTCTCTTCGACTGGAAGAAGCAGCAGCTCCAAGCGCCTACAACAGCAGGTGACCCAGCCAAAAGGAAGCTCACGCAAAGCTTCAACGCTTCAAGAACTCAGCAGAGCTCAGCAGCAGAAAGAAGAGGAAGAAGGAGAGCGACGCACAGCAGATGCCCTCGATCCTTTATACCTGCGAAGAAGAAACAGTGAAGAAACTAGCCGTTGCGTCGCAACGGCTAGGACCCTGATCGGTCCACAGACCGATCAGGGAAGAGGTGGATCGGTCCACAGACCGATCCCCTTCCTTTCCTTCTCGCGATGCTCGTCTCTGATCGGTCCACAGACCGATCAGGACATGGCCTGATCGGTCTGTGGACCGATCAGGCTGCCTTTCTTTTCGCCTCTGTTTTCTTACTGATCGGTCACCAGACCGATCAGTAACCGAACAGAGAGCTTCTGTTCGGTATCTGATCGGTCACCAGACCGATCAGAGAAAACAAGGTATCACTGGATCGGTCTGGTGACCGATCCAGAGCTTGGTTTTTGCCCAAACCAAGTCCCAAGACTTCCAAACCAATATCCGGTCAACCTTGACCTATTGGTACTTCATCCCTAGCATCTGGTCACTCCCTTGACCTGCTAGAACTCCCTGCCAAGTGTCCGGTCAATCCCTTTGACCTACTTGGACTTTCCTCAACACCAGATGTCCGATCATCCCTGATCCATCTGGATTTTCCCTTGCCTGGCTTCACTTACCAGGACTTTCACCTGGCTTCACTCACCAGGATTTCCACACTGCCTAACATCCCAGTTAGGACTTTCCCACTGCCTGGCTTCACTCACCAGGACTTTCCAACTGCCTAACATCCCAGTTAGGACTTTCCACTGCCTGGCTTCACTCACCAGGACTTTCCAACTGCCTAACATCCTAGTTAGGACTTTCCCAGTGCCAAGTCTCCATACTTGGACTTTTCCAGTGCCAAGTCTCCATACTTGGACTTTTCGCGTGCCAAGCTTCCATACTTGGACTTTTCCAGTGCCAAGCTCCCTGCTTGGACTTTTCCGTGCCAAGTCTCCATACTTGGACTTTTCCCGAATCAGGTCAACCAGGTCAACCTTGACCTACGGTTGCACCAATAATCTCCCAAACATCTATTCTTGTCCCACATCAAGAATAGAACTCTCTCACGAGTGTCAAACATCAACATGCAACACAACTAGGTCAACCTTGACCTAAGGTTGCACCGATAATCTTCCCAAGTCAAACATCAAAATACAACTCGAGTCACGTCAACTCGAGTCGGGTCAACCAGGTCAACCTTGACCTAAGGTTGCACCAACAATCTCCCCCTTTTTGATGTTTGACAAAACCATAATCAAGTTAGGTTAAACCGATAACCTTAACTCAGGTTTTCCAATGTTCTTCCTTGAACATTCTTTCCAAACTCCAATATTCTCCCTTGAACGTTTCTCCCCCAAACTTAGGTTAACCCGATAACCTAACTTGGGTTCCCCAATAATTCTCCCCCTTTTTGACACACATCAAAAAGAATTCCAATGTTCTTCCTTGAACATTCCTTGACATTCTTCCCCTAGCTTAGGTTAACCCGATAACCTAACTTGGGTTCTCCAATAATTCTCCAATGACTACTCTCCCCTTTTTGACACACATCAAAAAGAAAAAGGAGGGTATCAAGGTCAAGAGTTTCTTCCTAATGAAAGTCCCATACCTTTCATTTGAAACTCTTAATTTCCCCCTTGATACTAAACTCAACAATCAACTTAGTGATAATCCCATATCACTAATCCTCAAAAGTCTTAAGGAGTACAAACTCCCCCTAAAAGTCAACTCCTCTTGACAATTAGGTAAAACTCCCCCTAAAGGTCAACTCCCCCTTGACCATTGCACCAACAATGTCTTTGAGAGTTCCAAACCTTTAGAAATCCACAAAACCCAACTTCCAGCTGAAATTTCCGACCAACAGCTGAAAATCAGAAACTGGCACGCACTGATCGGTCCCCAGACCGATCAGAATCCCCCTGGATCGGTCCCCAGACCGATCCACGCTTCACTGATCGCACTGGATCGTCACTGATCGGTCACCAGACCGATCAGAACTTCCCTGGATCGGTCCGGTGACCGATCCACACTCTGAAATCAGAGATTTCTGATTTCCCTTCCCGGAAATTCAGAAACTCCTAATAAATTCCAAAAAATTCCAAAAATCGTAAAATTTTGAGGATACACTCCTCATACCATATACTATCACGGAAAAATAATTTTCTATGAAAATAGTTTCCATTTTTCAATCTTGATACAAAATTCAAAAACTTTGAAATAGTTCAAAGTTAAGTCAACTTTGTATCACAATGTTCAATGATGAATGCAATCACTAAGATGGCTTCATCAAGGTTTTCCAAATCAATTTCAAAATGATTTTAAAACCATTTGAATTTAGGACCATAATCTTAGGGCTAGATGTACATGACTTGTACACAAGCTTTCCCTATGATCCTTAATTTCTTGAATTAGGGTCATCTAGGTACAAGGACTATGCACCTTGATCCTAACTCATGATCCTAATATCTCACACACATCTAAAGTGTATCAAACACATCCAAGTCAATTTTGATGTGAGATATGGGTTTAGGTATCTTATGCTAAGGTCTCATGCATTTTCTAAACACAAATTTGATCTCAATATCAAAGTGTGTTTTTCATCCTTAAATCACTTCAATTGATTACTAATGCAAGAGATGATGACATGACATAAAATGGTATCATAAATGAAAACATGTGCCAATGTCATGATGTCATGGCATAAAGTTTGAAACGAAACTAACACATGACATATAGATAACCTAAGCATTATCATGACATTTCAAATGATAATAAAATAAATATGATGTCATGGCATGGCATATGGCAACCAATCATGGCAAGTTAGCACAAATAAAATACCTAAATTCCCTATCTAAGTATCCTTAGCCTTAGCTAACTTAGAATCTAACCCTAGATTGCCCATATATCCCTAAGAGACAACCAAAATCCCAATTATGGTATTTCTCTAGGTTTTCTTAAATTGTGCCAAATAAGATTAAAATCGATATTTTTCAAATATGGCACAATTTACTCTTTAAGGAGTAAATAATAATCCTTTTTCATTTTCAAAGGTTATCAAAACCTTGAAAATGCTCCTTGAGTGTCAATTTCCTCAAAGTTGGGTTAACTACCCTTCTAATTGGAGTTGACACTCTCTAACCCATCTATGGGGTAGAGAAGATGCTCCTAGGAACCCAATACCTATTAGAGCTCATTGGGTTCACTAAATATTCACTAGGGATAACTTCCCTAGCAACCCTCCTAATGACCCTCTTAGGCTTTGAAGCCTTGGTCATTTGGGTCTCATCAAGGTCAACTATAGGGGTGACTCCCCTTGTAACCTTGGTAATGGTCTTCCTAGCCCTAGGTTTTGTTCCATAATCAAATGGAACATTGTGGTAAGTGGGCTTGACCATTTGGGACTTAGGTTTGTGACCCAAACCTTTCTTGTCCTTGGACTTGGGTTTTTGACTCTTAAACCCTAGAGATGACTTCTCCATGTTTTTAAGAGCCTTTTCTAAATTATCAAGTCTTGACCTCAAGACTTGATTTTCCCTCTCCAATACCTCAAGTTTTAATTTGTCATTTTCTCTTGAGATATTCCTAGGCATGTGTCTAGTCTTCTTGGGATTTCTACCTAGGTTTTCCTTAACTTTAGAAGCGTTAATCCTAGGGTTGGTATTTCTAGTGTTATCCTTACCTAGGCTAACATGTTTAGCTCCTAAGCACATGTATTGGTTCCTAAAGTTAACATGCTTATCATTATTAACAATTGCAACAAAACTACTAGCATGAGTTTTATTAGAATTGCAATAATGAACCTTAGAGGTTACCTTAGGGTTTGCCTTAGCTCCCCTATCGATGTGCCCGGTCTCTTGCCCTTGTGAGGTTGCCTCCCCTCGGACATTGGCTCCTATAGTGTCCCCTTTGCTTGCATTGGAAGCACACCACGTGCTCCTTGCCTTTGCGTATCGGGACTCCGGCTTCTTTGACCTTTGGCGCCGGTGGAGTCTTTCTTACCCTCTTTGGACACTTACTCTTGTAATGTCCATGTTCCCTACACTCAAAGCACATAATGTGTAATTTAATTGAACTTA
Organism: Zingiber officinale; assembly: GCF_018446385.1. NCBI lineage: Eukaryota > Viridiplantae > Streptophyta > Magnoliopsida > Zingiberales > Zingiberaceae > Zingiber > Zingiber officinale. The sequence continues at coordinate 105,900,786 of NC_055996.1, forward strand.
AATTGCTCGAGTTACCTAGGGTTGAGGGTGGATGCGAGCTCTCTTCTTCATCTCTTTCGGAGGTAGAAGCTTCTTCTTCTTGCTCCGAACTTGAAGAAGAACTTTCCTCCTCTTCGTCCTTAGATGTTGAGTAACCCTCAACTTCTAATTTGCTCCCTCCATGATGTGAGCTACTTGGCTCACTAGGCTCCTCTCCATGGCTTGAAGTGGAGCTCTCCTCATGGTACTTGGCCAAGTTATCCCATAATTCCTTGGCATTGTTGTAACCTATCTTACACAAGATGTTAGTAGGCAATGAAAATTCAATTATTCTCGTTACCTCTTCGTTGATTTCGGATTTGTGAATTTTTTCTCTTGTCCACTCCTTCTTCTCAAGTGGTTTTCCTTCCTTATCCACCGGAGGAGTAAATCCTTCTTGTACACAAAACCAATTCATTATGTTAGTCATAAGAAAATACTTCATCCTTACCTTCCAATACGCGAAGTCGCCGCATTCGTAGAAGGGTGGAATTGTGACGTCTTCTCCATAGAGATCCATTCTCTAGCTTTGCTCCCACGGGTGTTGATCCGATGAAGAGCGGCCTCGCTCTGATACCACTTGTTAGGATCCTTCGTACGGCTAGAGAGGGGGGTGTGAATAGCCGACCCCAAATTCTCGCGTTTCTTCCTACAATTTGTCAGCGCAGCGGAAAAACAAACAAGGAAACGAAAACAAGAAGATCAAACCTCAACGCGTCGATGTAACGAGGTTCGGAGATTAGGGCTCCTACTCCTCGGCGTGTCCGTAAGGTGGACGAGTCCAGTCAATCCGTCGGTGGATGAGTCCCCGGAGAACCGGCTAATACAAACTCCTTATGGGTGGAGAAACCTCGCCACAACACACTCTTGCAACAGCAAGTAAGGAGAGTACAGAAATACAAAGAAAGACAGCAAGAAATACAACAGTAAGAAAACTCTTGCTTGCCTTCTCTTCGACTGGAAGAAGCAGCAGCTCCAAGCGCCTACAACAGCAGGTGACCCAGCCAAAGGGAAGCTCACGCAAAGCTTCAACGCTTCAAGAACTCAGCAGAGCTCAGCAGCAGAAAGAAGAGGAAGAAGGAGCAATGCGCACAGAAGATGCCCTCGATCCTTTATACCTGCGAAGAAGAAACAGTGAAGGAACTAGCCGTTGCGTCGCAACGGCTAGGACCCTGATCGGTCCACAGACCGATCAGGGAAGAGGTGGATCGGTCCACAGACCGATCCCCTTCCTTTCCTTCTCGCGATGCTCGTCTCTGATCGGTCCACAGACCGATCAGGACATGGCCTGATCGGTCTGTGGACCGATCAGGCTGCCTTTCTTTTCGCCTCTGTTTTCTTACTGATCGGTCACCAGACCGATCAGTAACCGAACAGAGAGCTTCTGTTCGGTATCTGATCGGTCACCAGACCGATCAGAGAAAACAAGGTATCACTGGATCGGTCTGGTGACCGATCCAGAGCTTGGTTTTTGCCCAAACCAAGTCCCATGACTTCCAAACCAATATCCGGTCAACCTTGACCTATTGGTACTTCATCCCTAGCATCTGGTCACTCCCTTGACCTGCTAGAACTCCCTGCCAAGTGTCCGGTCAATCCCTTTGACCTACTTGGACTTTCCTCAACACCAGATGTCCGATCATCCCTGATCCATCTGGATTTTCCCTTGCCTGGCTTCACTCACCAGGACTTTCACCTGGCTTCACTCACCAGGATTTCCACACTGCCTAACATCCCAGTTAGGACTTTCTCACTGCCTGGCTTCACCCACCAGGACTTTCCATACTGCCTAACATCCCAGTTAGGACTTTCCACTGCCTGGCTTCACTCACCAGGACTTTCCAACTGCCTAACATCCTAGTTAGGACTTTCCCAGTGCCAAGTCTCCATACTTGGACTTTTCCAGTGCCAAGTCTCCATACTTGGACTTTTCGCGTGCCAAGCTTCCATACTTGGACTTTTCCAGTGCCAAGCTCCCTGCTTGGACTTTTCCGTGCCAAGTCTCCATACTTGGACTTTTCCCGAATCAGGTCAACCAGGTCAACCTTGACCTACGGTTGCACCAATAATCTCCCAAACATCTATTCTTGTCCCACATCAAGAATAGAACTCTCTCACGAGTGTCAAACATCAACATGCAACACAACTAGGTCAACCTTGACCTAAGGTTGCACCGACAATCTTCCCAAGTCAAACATCAAAATACAACTCGAGTCACGTCAACTCGAGTCGGGTCAACCAGGTCAACCTTGACCTAAGGTTGCACCAACACTTAACACGTTTGATCCAAAACTTAATCTATTTGTTCTTTTAGGTTTTGACTTGGATCTCCTGCGGAACTTAACACGTTCGACCCAAGTCACCTTAAGTTATTAATTCCATTAAATATTAATTTCCATAAAAGGTTCCCAGTACTGACGTGGCGATGCACATGGCCTTCTTGGATATGGGAGCAACCACCACCGACTAGACAAAACCTTTAATAGAAAGCTAATATTTAATTTCCTAAAATAACTTTAGGTTAACCAAAAGGAACAATCAAATCACAAGAAAAAGAAAGAAACAAAAGAACACAACTTCGAAAAACATATTCGAAATTCTAGAACGTAAGCCTCTTGTATTTGGTATTATTTCCATAAATAACTAGCATGATGCGGAAATAGAAATTACTAGTTATACCTTGTAGAAAAACCTCTTGATCTTCTACCGTATTCCTCTTCTAACCTCGGACGTTGTGTGGGCAACGATCTTCCGAGACGAGAAACCACCAATCACCTTCTTCTCCTCCTAGCTAGGTTCGGCCAACAAAGAGGAAGCTTCACCAAGGAAGAAAAACAAAATACTAACCAAGCTCCAAGAGATACTAGCTTTCTCTCCTTCTTCTTCTTCTTCTCCGAGTAGTATCCGGCCACCACAAGAGCTCCAATAGAAGGGTAGGGTTCGGCCACCACAAGAGGAAGAGAGGGAGAGGTTGGCCGGCCACACCAAGGAACAAAAGAGGGAGAGGAATAATAGATGTTGTGTCTTGTGAAGGCACCCTCACCCCTTCTTTTATATTCCTTGGCCTAGGCAAATTAGGAAATTTAATTACGATAAATTTTCCTTAATTTCCTTGACATGATTTAATTGAGAGAAATAAAATAAAATTTCCCCAATTAATTTCAAGTGGCCGGCCACATCATTGGAAAACAAAAGAGGACAAGTTTTAATCAACAATTAAAACTTCCTAATTTGTTTCCGGAAATTTTAAAAAATAAAATTTCTCTTTAAAATCTCTTCATGGTTGATAAAAGGAAATTTCTATAATTTTAATTTTATCAACATGTGAATAATTTTTAAAGAAAAAAATAAAACATCTCTCCAATCTACAAATAAGGAAAGAGATCTAATCTCTTTCTTTAATCTTTTGTAGATCTTTTACAAGAGAGATATTTTAATTTTAATTCTCTTTAAAATATATCTTCCACATAATAAAAATTAAAATTAAATTTCTTTTTAATTTATTTTGGTCGGCCCTACTAGCTTGGGTTCAAGCTAGGGCCGGCCACCCAATCTCATACCTAGGCCGGCCCTAGCTTGATCCCAAGCTAGCTTGGCCGGCCCCTATTGGGTAGGTATAGAAGGTGGGTATAGGTGGATATAGAACTCTATAAATAAGAGGCTACGATAGGGACCGAGAGGAGGAATTGGTTTTGGTCTCCCGATAAAATTAAGCATCCCGTGTTCGCCCCGAACACACAACTTAATTTTATCAATGATAATTCATTCCACTAGAGAACTATCATTGAACTACCGCACCAATCCCAAATTACATTTTTGGGCTCCTTCTTATTATGAGTGTGTTAGTCTCCCTGTGTTTAAGATATCGAATGTCCACTAATTAAGTGAGTTACTGACAACTCATTTAATTAATGTCTAAGTCCAAGAGTAGTACCACTCAACCTTATCGTCATGTCGGACTAAGTCCACCTGCAGGGTTTAACATGACAATCCTTATGAGCTCCTCTTGGGGACATTATCAACCTAGTATCTCTAGGACACAGTTTTCTTCTATAATCAACAACACACACTATAAGTGATATCATTTCCCAATTTATCGGGCTTATTGATTCATCGAACTAAATCTCACCCATTGATAAATTAAAGAAATAAATATCAAATATATGTGCTTGTTATTATATTAGGATTAAGAGCACACTTCCATAATAACCGAGGTCTTTGTTCCTTTATAAAGTCAGTATAAAAGAAACGACCTCAAATGGTCCTACTCAATACACTCTGAGTGTACTAGTGTAATTATATAGTCAAAATAAACTAATACCTAATTACACTACGACCTTCTAATGGTTTGTTCCTTTCCATTCCGGTCGTGAGCTATAATTTATAAGGTACTGATAACATCATCTTCTTCATGTGACACCACATACTATGTTATCTACAATATAAATTACATGAACAACTACAAACAAATGTAGATAATTAGACCAAATGTGATTCTTTATTCATAATGAATGTTTACAAAGCTTAGGCTTTGATACACTCAACAATCTCCCACTTATACTAATGACTAAGTCGCCATATCTTCTACCATACATCGATTCCCATTCCTCCACATGCCGATCGAAAGCTCTCGTGGAAGGGCCTTAGTGAAAGGATCTCGCAGGTCATCTGATGCAATCTTGGCGATGACAACTTCTCCTCGCTTCACGATATCTCTTATCGTGGTACTTGCGCTCTATATGTTTACTTGCCTTATGAGCTCGTGGTTCCTTCGAGTTTGAATCCACCACTATTATCACAATAAATTGTGATGATTTTGGGCAAACCAGAATCACATCTAAATCCAGAAAGTTCCTGAGCCATACCGCTTCTTTAGCTGCCTAGGCTGCTACATACTCGCCTTCCATGGTTGAGTCCAAGACTGCTTAACACTCCTCCATGAAATGACTCCACCTCCTAAAGTAAACACATAGCCTGATGTAGACTTCATCATATCCCTATCTCGATTGGAAATCCGATAACCCACAGGAAGCGGATCATCCGCTTGGTAAACTAGCATATAATCTCTAGTCCTTCTCGGGTAATTTAATATATGCTTTACTGCAGTCCAATGTCCTTGTCGAGGGTTACTCTGAGACCATGCACATGCCAAAACAGATATCGGGTCTCGTCTATAGCATTGCATACATTAGGCTTCCCTCAACCGAAGGAACCGCTTTCATGTCCTCTATCTCTTTTGATGTCTTTGGAGACATCTCTTTAGATAAAGCTACTCCATGTCTAAAAGGTAAGAAACCTTTCTTGGAATCCTGCATGCTAAAACGAGCAAGGATTGTATCTATATATGAAGCTTGGGATAGACACAACTTTCTTTTCTTACGATCCCTTATAACTTTGATTCCAAGAATGTGTGCACATTCTCTTAAGTCCTTCATATCAAATTGTTTGGACAACCATACCCTTACGTCTGATAATACCTTGACATTGTTGCCAATTAACAAAATATCATCTACGTATAGTACAAGAAATACCACCACGTTTCCGTTACACTTCTTATATACACAAGACTCATCCGGACTTTGAATAAATCCATATGACTGGATTACTTCATTAAATCGGATGTTCCAAGACCTTGAAGCTTGCTTCAGTCCATAAATGGACCGATTGAGCTTGCACACTAGATGCTCTTTGCCTTTTTCAATGAACCCTTCTGGTTGCTTCATATGGATGTTCTCTTCAAGACTTCCATTAAGGAAAGCTGTCTTGACATCCATTTGCCAAATCTCATAATCCATATGAGCAGCAATGGATAAGAGTATCCGGATAGACTTAAGCATGGCTCCGGTGAAAAGGTCTCCTCATAATCGATTCCCTCTTTTGAGTGTACCCTTTTGCAACAAGCCTAGCTTTGAAGGTTTCTACCTTCCCGTCATCCCTCTTTTCCTTTGTAGATCCACTTGCATCCAATGCTTTTACACCATCGGTGGTTCTACAAGCTCCCGGACCTTATTAGAGTACATAGACTCTATTTGAATTCATCGCCTTTTGCCAAGATCTTGCATCTCTTCGTCATATATATGGGGATCAGGTTCATGTTTACACGATCAAGTCGACTCTCCCAAAAATATGAATCTCTCAGTGCCTCACAACCCTCCCACTCCCGAGAGGATGGTTGTGTATCATGTGTGACACGTGTTGCAGTCTCTTGTGGTACTTCATCTTGTACTGTTGGTACTGAAGTAGACATGTCCTCTCTTAGTTCTTCTAAAACAACTTTACTACTGGGCTTGTGATCCATTATATAGTCTTCTTCTAAAAACTGGGCATTGGTGCTAACAATGACCTTCTGGTCTTTAGGACTATAAAATAAATCACCTTTCGTTCCTTTGGGATATCCTACAAACACGCGAACTTCTGTACGGGATTCTAACTTATCAGCATCTGGTTTCAGCACATGTGCTGGACTACCCCAAATCCGAATATGTCTTAGACTGGGTTTTCGCCCATTCCACAATTCTATGGGAGTAGAAGAAACTGATTTAGAAGGTACTAAGTTCGAGGCATTATCTTCTTTGTTTCAGGCATATCCCAAAGCGAATTTGGTAATCGAATAACTCATCATCGATCTAACCATCTCCATAAGAGTCCTATTCCTTCGTTACGCTACACCATTCATGGGTGTTCCAGTGCGGACAATTGGGATTGAATCGACCTCGATAAGTAATTCCTAAACTCTCTAAGAGGTATTCGCCACCACGATCGATCGTAGTGTCTTGATACTTTACCTAATCGTTTCTCCACATCGGCCTTGTATTCTTTGAACTTGTCAAAGCATTCGGACTTGCTGCGCATTAGGTAAATGTATCCATATCTTGAATAATCGTCTATGAAAGAGACAAAATACTCAAAACCTCCTCTTGCCTGGACAGACACACAAATCAGAGTGAACCAACTCTAACACTTCTTTGGCTCTATACCCCTTGGCCTTGAACAACCTCTTGGTCATTTTACCTTCTAAGCAAGATTCACAAGTTGGAAAATTTTCCAACTCTAATGAACTCAAAAGTCCATCGGCTATAAGCCTCTGAATCCTACTTAAATTAATATGACCAAGTCTTAGATGCCAAAGATATGCTTGGTTCATTTCTGAAGGTTCTTTTCTCTTATTAGAATTAGAAGATGAGTTATAAATTTCCATGTTTTGCTTTGTGGAAGAAATTGGATTTAAAATATACAAATTGCCAACTAATGCACTAGAACAGATAATCACTTTATTTCTTTTAATAACTACATCATTACTGAAAGAAACTGAATATCCATCTAAAAACAGTTTAGAAGCTGAAATTAAATTCTTTCTAAAACTGGGTACATAAAGACAATTTCTTAAAACCAAATTTCTATTTCTACTAAAAGACAAGTAGACGTCTCCCACTGCAACAGCTGCCACCTTAGTAGCATTGCCCATGTAGACGGTAATCTCCCCTTCAGATAGTCGTCGGGTTTCCTGGAACCCCTGCAAGGAATTGCAGACATGATCAGTGGCTCCCGTATCTACACACCAGGTGCTGGTAGATAACACCGCTAAACATGTTTCAACAATTAGAGTATGAGATATACCTTTGTTTTGGTTCTTACGAGGGTCCGCCTTCCAATGTCACGCTTGCGAGATGAAGCACTGCCCTTGACTTCTTCATTCCACTTTAAATCCGTACTGAGATTTATTCACTTTCTTTCTTGAACCAGTTTGTTTCTTCTTCTTCTTTCCTTTGGGTTTAGAAGTAACCATTTTCAGCATAGTGAATTTGAGCATTGTGACGAAATAACCCTTCCTGTCAGTAGTTTCCCTAATGAATAAATCCTTTTATTCATATTATAGTTCAGGGGAATCAAACTTCTAGGTAGGGTTTGGAGGATCATATCGATCTGGGTTTCCCCATCAATTTCTCCTCCAAGGATCATTTCGTTCGGATAAGCCATCATCTTTAGGATATGATCCCTACAGGAGTACCCTCTTGGTGGCTGTCATTATCTTTCTCATGGCTTCTTGCCTGAAGCCCTATCCGATGACCAAAGAGTTCCTTGAGATTGTTCATGATATCATAGGCTATTGGTAAATCTTGATGTTGCAATACATTTGACATTGAAGCCAAAATGTAACACCGTGCCATCTCATCTGCTTTTACCCATTTCCTATGATATTCAATCTCCTCTTGGGTAGATTCACCAGTGGGTGCATCAAAAAGTATGATCTTATAGCTTTCAGCAGTAGAACAATGTCCGAGTTTCTTTTCCAATCTATGTAGTTAGGTCCAGTAAGTCTATTTTGTTGAAGTATGATGGACGTGGGTTGAAAGACATCCTAAGAATCACAAATAACTTTTGGTCGAACTCTAAATTTAGAATAATATTGATTCCTCAAACAATACTATTTTAAATTAACCAACACCTTAAAACACCGTGAATTTTGTATGCCACGTTAGTGTGGACGTATACAAATTCAACATTTGTAAAGGAGGGTTTAACCCATTAATTTTATTATCTTGTCAACCTAACTTTTGACAAATAAAATTAATAGTTGGTATTATTTGGTCACACAAATAATAGCAGTGACTCCGTTGAGGAGGATACTATTAGATGTGTCTAAGTGTACACCATTACTTGACACTAAGTCCATTAATAAGATTATGCCCTTCCGTTGGGGAAGATCACACGCTCTTAATTAACTTCCTATAGTCATCCAAAATGGAAGTCTGTTCTAGTGATCCACAAACAAGCTCATCCGTTATGGAGGAAGGCACTCGAGCCAACGCGCATGCTTGTTTGCATCACTTACAAACCAATAATGGAGACCATGGGATTTACTTAAAAATCCCTCTCCCACTTAGTTATTTATAAATGAGGAATTTTAACTATGCTAGCCTACTAAACTTGTAAACTAACATGCACAATATAAAAGCAATAAATAGAAAATCTAATTTTCAACTATTATGGCTTTTATCTTTAATTGTCCTCCGTGTGTTGTCATCCAAGCTGCTGCCATATTTGGCCACCGCCACCGGGTCTAACTGTCGCATCCATCTTGCGCCTCTAGTCCTTAGAAGGTTCCACGCTTTGCAAGATTCGATCCATGACATAAATAGAATTTTACATTTTGATCCTATATTCCATAAAAGGAATGTACATGTATCTAGATCAAAAATAAAATCCTAATAAAACTAAATACAGCTCCTGCTGTATTTTAATACAATCATGCACACATATAAATTGCCCTTGACATGTCCAAGGGTCCAATCACACACATAATTAACTAAAAGCCATAATAGTTGGATCCTACATCCACAAAGTTAGCACATCCTACTATTATCCTGCCTAAATTATGTATGACATGTGCATAATTAAACTAAATACCAAATACACAGAGGCAAAACCCTAGCTCTGATACCAATTGTTGGTTGCTACTCGGAAAACCTATAGGTTCCACTGTAAAAAAATTTTGTACAAAGGTCTGAACGTTTTCCTAGCTACCATGTGTTCTTTTAAATTAAATTTTGGATCGCCTGCGGAACTTAATGTTAGGATCCTTCGTACGGCTAGAGAGGGGGGTGTGAATAGCCGACCCCAAATTCTCGCGTTTCTTCCTACAATTTGTCAGCGCAGCGGAAAAACAAACAAGGAAACGAAAACAAGAAGATCAAACCTCAACGCGTCGATGTAGCGAGGTTCGGAAATTAGGGCTCCTACTCCTCGGCGTGTCCGTAAGGTGGACGAGTCCAGTCAATCCGTCGGTGGATGAGTCCCCGGAGAACCGGCTAATACAAACTCCTTATGGGTGGAGAAACCTGCCACAACACATGCACAAGCAAGCTAAATACAAAAGACAGCAAGAAATACAACAGTAAGAAAACTCTTGCTTGCCTTCTCTTATTGGAAGCGGCGGCTCAAGCGCCTACAGCGGTGACCCGGCCCAAAGGAAGCTCACGCAGCTTGAAGAACTCGGCGAGCTCGGCGAAGAAGAGGAAGAAGGAGCAATGCGCGAAGATGCCCTCGATCCTTTATACTGCGAAGAAAAGCGGTGAAGGAACTGGCGTTGCGTCGCAGCTGAGACCTGATCGATCCGACCGTCGGGGAAGAGTGGATCGGTCCGCACCGATCCCTTCCTTTCCTTCGCGATGCTGCGTCTCGATCGGTCCACGACCGATCAGGACATAACTTTGATCGATGTGGACCGATCGGTACCCTCTCTTCGCCTCTTTTTCTTCGATGGGTCACGAACCGATCGATCGAAACTTGGTATCGATCGGTCACGGACCGATCGGAGAAAAACAGGATCGATGCGGTGACCGATCCGAGCAATTTTTGCCCAAACCAAGTCCCATGACTTCCAAACCAATATCGGTCAACCTTGACCTATTGGTACTTCATCCCTAGCATCCGGTCACTCCCTTGACTGCTAGAACTCCTCGCAAGTGTCCGGTCAATCCCTTTGACCTACTTGGACTTTCCTCAACACGGATGTCCGATCATCCCCGATCTATCTGGATTTTCCGGCTTCACTCACGGGACTTTCACCTGCCTCACTTCAGATTTCCACTCACTAGGACTTTCTCATGGCTTCACCCACAGGACTTTCCATCTCGCCTAACATCCCAGTTAGGACTTTGCTTGGCTTCACTCACGGGACTTTCCAATGCCTAACATCCTAGTTAGGACTTTCCTGCCAAGTCTCCATACTTGGACTTTTCCATCCAAGTCTCCATACTTGGACTTTTAAGGTCTCCATACTTGGACTTTTCGGTGCCAAGCTCCTGCTTGGACTTTTCCGTGCCAAGTCTCCATACTTGGACTTTTCCCGAATCAGGTCAACGGTCACCTTGACTCAAGGTTGCACCAATAATCTCCCAAACATCTATTCTTGTCCCACATCAAGAATAGAACTCTCTCACAGTGTCAAACATCAACATGCAACACAACTAGGTCAACCTTGACCTAAGGTTGCACCGATAATCTTCCCAAGTCAAACATCAAATACAACTCGAGTCACGTCAACTCGAGTCGGGTCAACCCTTGACCTAAGTGTTGCACCAACAATCTCCCCTTTTGATGTTTGACAAAACCATAATCAAGTTAGGTTAAACCGATAACCTTAACTCGGTTTTCCAATGTTCTTCCTTGAACATTCTTTCCAACTCCAATATTCTCCCTTGAGCGTTTCTCCCCAAACTTAGGTTAACCCGATAACCTAACTTGGGTTCCCAATAATTCTCCCCTTTTGACACACATCAAAAAATTCCAATGTTCTTCCTTGAACATTCCTTGACATTCTTCCCTAGCTTAGGTTAACCCGATAACCTAACTTGGGTTCTCCAATAATTCTCCAATGACTACTCTCCCTTTTGACACACATCAAAAGAAAAGGAGGGTATCAAGGTCAAGAGTTTCTTCCTAATGAAAGTCCCATACCTTTCATTTGAAACTCTTAATTTCCCCTTGATACTAAACTCAACAATCAACTTAGTGATAATCCCATATCACTAATCCTCAAAAGTTTTAAGGAGTACAAACTCCCCAAAAGTCAACTCCTCTTGACAATTAGGTAAAACTCCCCTAAAGGTCAACTCCCCTTGACCATTGCACCAACAATGTCTTTGAGAGTTCCAAACCTTTAGAAATCCACAAAACCCAACTTCGGCTGAAATTTCCGACCAACGGTTGAAAATCGGCCAGCGCGATCGGTCCCGGACCGATCGAGAATCTGGATCGGTCCCGGACCGATCCACGCTTCAACGCCTTTGGATCGTCGCGATCGGTCACCGGACGATCGAACTTCTGGATCGGTCGTGACCGATCCACTCTGAAATCGATTTACGATTTCCTTCGGAAATTGAAACTCCTAATAAATTCAAAAATTCAAAATCGTAAAATTTTGAGGATACACTCCTCATACCATATACTATCACGGAAAAATAATTTTCTATGAAAATAGTTTCCATTTTTCAATCTTGATACAAAATTCAAAAACTTTGAAATAGTTCAAGTTTAAGTCAACTTTGTATCACAATGTTCAATGATGAATGCAATCACTAAGATGGCTTCATCAAGGTTTTCCAAATCAATTTCAAAATGATTTTAAAACCATTTGAATTTAGGACCATAATCTTAGGGCTAGATGTACATGACTTGTACACAAGCTTTCCCTATGATCCTTAATTTCTTGAATTAGGGTCATCTAGGTACAAGGACTATGCACCTTGATCCTAACTCATGATCCTAATATCTCACACACATCTAAAGTGTATCAAACACATCCAAGTCAATTTTGATGTGAGATATGGGTTTAGGTATCTTATGCTAAGGTCTCATGCATTTTCTAAACACAAATTTGATCTCAATATCAAAGTATGTTTTTCATCCTTAAATCACTTCAATTGATTACTAATGCAAGAGATGATGACATGACATAAAATGGTATCATAAATGAAAACATGTGCCAATGTCATGATGTCATGGCATAAAGTTTGAAACGAAACTAACACATGACATATAGATAACCTAAGCATTATCATGACATTTCAAATGATAATAAAATAAATATGATGTCATGGCATGGCATATGGCAACCAATCATGGCAAGTTAGCACAAATAAAATACCTAAATTCCCTATCTAAGTATCCTTAGCCTTAGCTAACTTAGAATCTAACCCTAGATTGCCCATATATCCCTAAGAGACAACCAAAATCCCAATTATGGTATTTCTCTAGGTTTTCTTAAATTGTGCCAAATAAGATTAAAATCGATATTTTTCAAATATGGCACAATTTACTCTTTAAGGAGTAAATAATAATCCTTTTTCATTTTCAAAGGTTATCAAAACCTTGAAAATGCTCCTTGAGTGTCAATTTCCTCAAAGTTGGGTTAACTACCCTTCTAATTGGAGTTGACACTCTCTAACCCATCTATGGGGTAGAGAAGATGCTCCTAGGAACCCAATACCTATTAGAGCTCATTGAGTTCACTAAATATTCACTAGGGATAACTTCCCTAGCAACCCTCCTAATGACCCTCTTAGGCTTTGAAGCCTTGGTCATTTGGGTCTCATCAAGGTCAACTATAGGGGTGACTCCCCTTGTAACCTTGGTAATGGTCTTCCTAGCCCTAGGTTTTGTTCCATAATCAAATGGAACATTGTGGTAAGTGGGCTTGACCATTTGGGACTTAGGTTTGTGACCCAAACCTTTCTTGTCCTTGGACTTGGGTTTTTGACTCTTAAACCCTAGAGATGACTTCTCCATGTTTTTAAGAGCCTTTTCTAAATTATCAAGTCTTGACCTCAAGACTTGATTTTCCCTCTCTAATACCTCAAGTTTTAATTTGTCATTTTCTCTTGAGATATTCCTAGGCATGTGTCTAGTCTTCTTGGGATTTCTACCTAGGTTTTCCTTAACTTTAGAAGCGTTAATCCTAGGGTTGGTATTTCTAGTGTTATCCTTACCTAGGCTAACATGTTTAGCTCCTAAGCACATGTATTGGTTCCTAAAGTTAACATGCTTATCATTATTAACAATTGCAACAAAACTACTAGCATGAGTTTTATTAGAATTGCAATAATGAACCTTAGAGGTTACCTTAGGGTTTGCCTTAGCTCCCCCTATCGCTGTGCCCGGTCTCTTGCCCTTGTGAGGTTGCCTCCCCCTCGGACATTGGCTCCTATAGTGTCCCCTTTGCTTGCATTGGAAGCACACCACGTGCTCCTTGCCTTTGCGTATCGGGACTCCGGCTTCTTTGACCTTTGGCGCCGGTGGAGTCTTTCTTACCCTCTTTGGACACTTACTCTTGTAATGCCCATGTTCCCTACACTCAAAGCACATAATGTGTAATTTAATTGAACTTAAATTGCTCGAGTTACCTAGGGTTGAGGGTGGATGCGAGCTCTCTTCTTCATCTCTTTCGGAGGTAGAAGCTTCTTCTTCTTGCTCCGAACTTGAAGAAGAACTTTCCTCCTCTTCGTCCTTAGATGTTGAGTAACCCTTAACTTCTAATTTGCTCCCTCCATGATGTGAGCTACTTGGCTCACTAGGCTCCTCTCCATGGCTTGAAGTGGAGCTCTCCTCATGGTACTTGGCCAAGTTATCCCATAATTCCTTGGCATTGTTGTAACCTATCTTACACAAGATGTTAGTAGGCAATGAAAATTCAATTATTCTCGTTACCTCTTCGTTGATTTCGGATTTGTGAATTTGTTCTCTTGTCCACTCCTTCTTCTCAAGTGGTTTTCCTTCCTTATCCACCGGAGGAGTAAATCCTTCTTGTACACAAAACCAATTCATTATGTTAGTCATAAGAAAATACTTCATCCTTACCTTCCAATACGCGAAGTCGTCGAGGGTGGAATTGTGACGTCTTCTCCATAGAGATCCATTCTCTAGCTTTGCTCCCACGGGTGTTGATCCGATGAAGAGCGGCCTCGCTCTGATACCACTTGTTAGGATCCTTCGTACGGCTAGAGAGGGGGGTGTGAATAGCCGACCCCAAATTCTCGCGTTTCTTCCTACAATTTGTCAGCGCAGCGGAAAAACAAACAAGGAAACGAAAACAAGAAGATCAAACCTCAACGCGTCGATGTAACGAGGTTCGGAGATTAGGGCTCCTACTCCTCGGCGTGTCCGTAAGGTGGACGAGTCCAGTCAATCCGTCGGTGGATGAGTCCCCGGAGAACCGGCTAATACAAACTCCTTATGGGTGGAGAAACCTCGCCACAACACACTCTTGCAACAGCAAGTAAGGAGAGTACAGAAATACAAAGAAAGACAGCAAGAAATACAACAGTAAGAAAACTCTTGCTTGCCTTCTCTTCGATTGGAAGAAGCGGCGACTCAGCGCCTACAGTGACCCGGCCAAGGGAAGCTCACGCAGCTTCAACGCTCAAGAACTCGGCGAGCTCGGCGAGAAAGAAGAGGAAGAAGGAGCAATGCGCAAAGATGCCTCGATCCTTTATACTGCGAAGAAGAAACGGTGAAGGAACTGGCCGTTGCGTGCGCGCTGTTAGACCATCGATCCACAGACCGATCAGGGAAGAGGTGAATCGGTCCACGGACGATCCCTTCCTTCCTTCGCGATGCTGCGTCTCGATCGGTCCACGCCGTCGAGGACATAACTGATCGATGCGGGACCGATCGAGCTGCTCTCTTTCGCCTCTGTTTTCTTCTCGGTCACGGCAGACGATCAATAACGAAACGAGAGCTTACTTGATATCGATCGGTCACCGGACCGATCGGGAAACCTCTGGATCGGTCTGGACCGATCCAGAGCTTGGTTTTTGCCCAAACCAAGTCCCATGACTTCAAAACCAATATCCGGTCAACCTTGACCTATTGGTACTTCATCCCTAGCATCCGGTCACTCCTTGACCTGCTAGAACTCCCCAAGGTCAATCCCTTTGACCTACTTGGACTTTCCTCAACACCGGATGTCCGATCATCCCCGATCCATCTGTTTTCCTGCCCAGCTTCACTCACGGGACTTTCACCTGCCTCACTCAGATTTCCACACTGCCTAACATCCCAGTTAGGACTTTCTCACTTGGCTTCACCCACCAGGACTTTCCATCTTGCTTCCCAGCTTAGGACTTTCCTTGCTTCACTCACGGGACTTTCAACCGCCTAACATCCTAGTTAGGACTTTCCCGTGCAAGTCTCCATACTTGGACTTTTCCAAAGTCTCCATACTTGGACTTTTCGCTGAAGCTTCCATACTTGGACTTTTCCGTGCCAAGCTCCTGCTTGGACTTTTCCGTGCCAAGTCTCCATACTTGGACTTTTCCCGAATCAGGTCAACCTCAACCTTGACCTACGGTTGCACCAATAATCTCCCAAACATCTATTCTTGTCCCACATCAAGAATAGAACTCTCTCACGAGTGTCAAACATCAACATGCAACACAACTAGGTCAACCTTGACCTAAGGTTGCACCGACAATCTTCCCAAGTCAAACATCAAAATACAACTCGAGTCACGTCAACTCGAGTCGGGTCAACCAGGTCAACCTTGACCTAAGGTTGCACCAACACTTAACACGTTTGATCCAAAACTTAATCTATTTGTTCTTTTAGGTTTTGACTTGGATCTCCTGCGGAACTTAACACGTTCGACCCAAGTCACCTTAAGTTATTAATTCCATTAAATATTAATTTCCATAAAAGGTTCCCAGTACTGACGTGGCGATGCACATGGCCTTCTTGGATATGGGAGCAACCACCACCGACTAGACAAAACCTTTAATAGAAAGCTAATATTTAATTTCCTAAAATAACTTTAGGTTAACCAAAAGGAACAATCAAATCACAAGGAAAAGAAAGAAACAAAAGAACACAACTTCAAACATATTCGAAATTCTAGAACGTAAGCCTCTTGTATTTGGTATTATTTCCATAAATAACTAGCATGATGCGGAAATAGAAATTACTAGTTATACCTTGTAGAAAAACCTCTTGATCTTCTACCGTATTCCTCTTCTAACCTCGGACGTTGTGTGGGCAACGATCTTCCGAGACGAGAAACCACCAATCACCTTCTTCTCCTCCTAGCTAGGTTCGGCCAACAAAGAGGAAGCTTCACCAAGGAAGAAAAACAAAATACTAACCAAGCTCCAAGAGATACTAGCTTTCTCTCCTTCTTCTTCTTCTTCTCCGAGTAGTATCCGGCCACCACAAGAGCTCCAATAGAAGGTAGGTTCGGCCACCACAAGAGGAAGAGAGGAGAGGTTGGCCGGCCACACCAAGGAACAAAGAGGAGAGGAATAATAGATGTTGTGTCTTGTGAAGGCACCCTCACCCCTTCTTTTATATTCCTTGGCCTAGGCAAATTAGGAAATTTAATTCGATAAATTTTCCTTAATTTCCTTGACATGATTTAATTGAGAGAAATAAAATAAAATTTCCCAATTAATTTCAAGTGGCCGGCCACATCATTGGAAAACAAAAGAGGACAAGTTTTAATCAACAATTAAAACTTCCTAATTTGTTTCCGGAAATTTTAAAAAATAAAATTTCTCTTTAAAATCTCTTCATGGTTGATAAAAGGAAATTTCTATAATTTTAATTTTATCAACATGTGAATAATTTTAAAGAAAAATAAAACATCTCTCCAATCTACAAATAAGGAAAGAGATCTAATCTCTTTCTTTAATCTTTGTAGATCTTTTACAAGAGAGATATTTTAATTTTAATTCTCTTTAAAATATATCTTCCACATAATAAAAATTAAAATTAAATTTCTTTTTAATTTATTTTGGCCGGCCCTACTAGCTTGGGTTCAAGCTAGGGTCGGCCACCCAATCTCATACCTAGGTAGCTAGGATCCCATGCTAGCTTGGCAGGTCAGCCTTTGTATAGAAGGT
Organism: Zingiber officinale; assembly: GCF_018446385.1. Lineage (NCBI taxonomy): Eukaryota > Viridiplantae > Streptophyta > Magnoliopsida > Zingiberales > Zingiberaceae > Zingiber > Zingiber officinale. The sequence goes on from NC_055996.1 coordinate 105,918,197, forward strand.
GTGTATAGTGGATCTATAGGCTACGAGTAGGAACGAAGAGAGGATTGGTTTTCTCCATGATAATTACATTCCGTCTATCATTGAACACACAACTTAATTTTATCAATGATAATTCATTCCACTAGAGAACTATCATTGAACTACCGCACCAATCCCAAATTACATTTTGGGCTCCTTCTTATTATGAGTGTGTAAGTCTCCCTGTGTTTAAGATATCGAATGTCCACTAATTAAGTGAGTTACTGACAACTCATTTAATTAATGTCTAAGTCCAAGAGTAGTACCACTCAACCTTATCGTCATGTCGGACTAAGTCCACCTGCAGGGTTTAACATGACAATCCTTATGAGCTCCTCTTGGGGACATTATCAACCTAGTATCTCTAGGACACAGTTTTCTTCTATAATCAACAACACACACTATAAGTGATATCATTTCCCAATTTATCGGGCTTATTGATTCATCGAACTAAATCTCACCCATTGATAAATTAAAGAAATAAATATCAAATATATGTGCTTGTTATTATATTAGGATTAAGAGCACACACTTCCATAATAGGGGTCTTTGTTTCTTTATAAAGTCGATATAAAAACGACCTTAAATGGTCCTACTCAATACACTCGAGTGTACTAGTGTAATTATATAGTCAAGATAAACTAATACCTAATTACACTCGACCTTCTAATGGTTTGTTCCTTTCCATTCGGTCGTGAGCTACTGTTTATAATTTATAAGGCACTGATAACATCATCTTACATGTGACACCACATACTATGTTATCTATATAAATTAAATGAACAACTACAAACAAATGTAGATAATTAGACCAAATATGATTCTTTATTCATAATGAATGTTTACAAAGCTTAGGCTTTCAGTATACACTCAACAATCTCCCACTTATACTAATGACTAAGCTGCCATATCTTCTACCATACATCGATTCCCATTCCTCCACATGCCGATCGAAAGCTTAGTGAAAGGATCTGCCAGGTTATCTGCTGATGCAATCTTGGCGATGACAACTTCTCCTCGCTCACGATATCTCTTATCAGGTGGTACTTGCTCTATATGTTTACTTGCCTTATGAGCTCGTGGTTCCTTCGAGTTTGCAACTGCACCACTATTATCACAATAAATTGTGATGATTTTGGGCAAACCAGGAATCACATCTAAATCCATTAGAAAGTTCTGAGCCATACGCTTCTTTAGGCCGCCTCGTACTCATACTCGGCTTCCATGGTTGAGTCCGAAGCGCGCTTAACACTCCTCCATGAAATGACTCCACCTCCTAAAGTAAACACATAGCTGATGTAGACTTCTTATCCCTATCGATTGGAAATCGAATCAGTATAACCCACGAGGCGGATCATCCGCTGGTAAACTAGCATATAATCTCTAGTCCTTCTCGGGTAATTTAATATATGCTTTACCGCAATCCAATGTCCTTGTCAGGGTTACTCCGATATCTGTGACCATGCCCAGGCAAAGCGGATATCGGTCTCGTCATAGTACATTGCATACATTAGGCTTCCTACACCGAAGTAAGGAACCGCTTTCATGTCCTCTATCTCTTTTGATGTCTTTGGAGACATCTCTTTGATAAAGCTACTCCATGTCTAAAAGGTAAGAAACCTTTCTTGGAATCGTGCTAAAACGAGCAAGGATTGTATCTATATATGAAGCTTGGGATAGACACAACATTCTTTTCTTACGATCCCTTATAACTTTGATCCCAAGAATGTGTGCACATTCTCCTAAGTCCTTCATATCAAATTGTTTGGACAACCATACCATTACGTCTGATAATACCTTGACATTGTTGCCAATTAACAAAATATCATCTACGTATAGTACAAGAAATACCACCACGTTTCCGTTACACTTCTTATATACACAAGACTCATCCGGACTTTGAATAAATCCATATGACTGGATTACTTCATTAAACCGGATGTTCCAAGACCTTGAAGCTTGCTTGATCCATAAATGGACCGATTGAGCTTGCACACTAGATGCTCTTTGCCTTTTTCAATGAACCCTTCGGTTGCTTCATATGGATGTTCTCTTCAAGACTTCCATTAAGGAAAGCTTGTCTTGACATCCATTTGCCAAATCTCATAATCCATATGACAGCAATGGATAAGAGTATCCGGATAGACTTAAGCATGGCTACCGGTGAAAAGGTCTCATAATCGATTCCCTCTTTTGAGTGTACCCTTTTGCAACAAGCCTAGCTTTGAAGGTTTCTACCTTCCGTCATCCCTCTTTTCCTTTTGTAGATCCACTTGCATCCAAACTTTTACACCATCGGTGGTTCTACAAGCTCCGGACCTTATTAGAGTACATAGACTCTATTTCGAATTCATCGCCTTTTGCCAAGATGCTCGTTATCTTGGAGTGCTTCATCATATGACCGGGATGTTCATGTTTACGGATCAAGTCGAAGACTCTCCCAAAATATGAATCTCTCAGGTGCCTCACAACCCTCCCACTCCGACGAGGCATCCGTGGTTGTGTATCATGTGTGACACGTGTTGCGGTCTCTTGTGGTACTTCATCTTGTCTTGTTGGTATTGAAGTAGACATGTCCTCTCTAAGTTCTTCTAAGACTTTATTGGGTTTGTGATCCATTATATAGTCTTCTTAAAAGCGGGCATTGGTGCTAACAATGACCTTACGGTCTTTAGGACTATAAAATAAATCACCTTCGTTCCTTTGGGATATCCTACAAACCAACTTCATACGAGATTCTAACTTATCAACATCTCCTTTCGGTACTGGACTACCCCAAATCGAATATATCTTAGACTGGGTTTTCGCCCATTCCACAATTCTATGGGAGTGAAGAAACTGATTTAGAAGGTACTAAGTTCGTAACGTATACTGCTGTTTCCAGAGCATATCCCCAAAACGAATTTAATTTTGAATAACTCATCATCGATCTAACCATCTCCATAAGAGTCCTATTCCTTCGTTCTGCTACACCATTCTGTTGGGGTGTTCCAGGTGCAGACAATTGGGATTGAATCCCAGCCTCTGATAAGTAATTCCTAAACTCTCCTAAGAGGTATTCGCCACCACGATCAGATCGTAGTGTCTTGATACTTTTACCTAATCGTTTCTCCACATCAGCCTTGTATTCTTTGAACTTGTCAAAGCATTCGGACTTGCGGCGCATTAGGTAAATGTATCCATGTCTTGAATAATCGTCTATGAAGGAGAAAATATTCAAAACCTCCTCTTGCCTGGACAGACATAGGACCACACAAATCAGAGTGAACCAACTCTAACACTTCTTTGGCTCTATACCCCTTGGCCTTGAACAACCTCTTGGTCATTTTACCTTCTAAGCAAGATTCACAAGTTGGAAAATTTTCCAACTCTAATGAACTCAAAAGTCCATCGGCTATAAGCCTCTGAATCCTACTTAAATTAATATGACCAAGTCTTAGATGCCAAAGATATGCTTGGTTCATTTCTGAAGGTTCTTTTCTCTTATTAGAATTAGAAGATGAGTTATAAATTTCCATGTTTTGCTTTGTGGAAGAAATTGGATTTAAAGTATACAAATTGCCAACTAATGCACCAGAACAGATAATCACTTTATTTCTTTTAATAACTACATCATTACTGAAAGAAACTGAATATCCATCTAAAAACAGTTTAGAAGCTGAAATTAAATTCTTTCTAAAACTGGGTACATAAAGACAATTTCTTAAAACCAAATTTCTATTTCTACTAAAAGACAAGTAGACGTCTCCCACTGCAACAGCTGCCACCTTAGTAGCATTGCCCATGTAGACGGTAATCTCCCCTTCAGATAGTCGTCGGGTTTCCTGGAACCCCTGCAAGGAATTGCAGACATGATCAATGGCTCCGTATCTACACACCAGGTCTTGGTAGATAACACCGCTAAACATGTTTCAACAATTAGAGTATGAGATATACCTTTGTTTTGGTTCTTACGAGGACAGTCCGCCAATGTCCTGCTCCTTGCAGATGAAGCACTTGCCCTTGACTTCTTCATTCCACTTTAAATCCGTACTACGAGATTTATTCTTTCTTTCTTTGAACCAGTTTGTTTCTTCTTCTTCTCCTTCGGTTAAGAAACCATTTCGACATAGTAAATTTGAGCATTGACGAAATAACCTTTCACTGGCTTGAAGTTCTCGGTAGTTCCCTAATGAATAAATCCTTTATTCATATTATAGTTCAGGTGAACTGCTCAAAACTTCTAGGTAGGGTTTGGAGGATCATATCGATCTGGGTTTCCCCATCATTTCTCCTCCAAGGATCATGTATTTCGTTCGGATAAGCCATCATCTTTAGGATATGATCCCTTACAGGAGTACCCTCTTGCATGGTGGTCGTCATTATCTTTCTCATGGCTTCTTGCCTAGAAGCCCTATCCCGATGACCAAAGAGTTCCTTGAGATTGTTCATGATATCATAGGCTGTTGGTAAATCTTGATGCTGATGTTGCAATACATTTGACATTGAAGCCAAAATGTAACACCGTGCCATCTCATCTGCTTTTACCCATTTCCTATGATATTCAATCTCCTCTTGGGTAGATTCACCAGTAGGTGCATCAGGGCAATGCTCGGTCAGACAAATTTATAGCTTTCAGCAGTAAGAACAATGTCGAGGTTTCTTTTCCAATCTATGTAGTTAGGTCCAGTAAGTCTATTTTGTTGAAGTATGATGGACAGTGGGTTGAAAGACATCCTAAGAATCACAAATAACTTTTGGTCAGAACTCTAAATTTAGAATAATATTGATTCCTCAAACAATACTATTTTAAATTAACCAACACCTTAAAACACCGTGAATTTTGTATGCCACGTTAGTGTGGACGTATACAAATTCAACATTTGTAAAGGAGGTTTTAACCCATTAATTTTATTATCTTGTCAACCTTTTTGATAAATAAAATTAATAGTTGGTATTATTTGGTCACACAAATAATAGCGGTGACTCCGTTAGGGAGGATATTATTAGATGTCTAAGTGTACACCATTACTTGACACTAAGTCCATTAATAAGATTATGCCCTTTGTTGGGGAAGATCACACGCTCTAATTAACTTCCTATAGTCATCCAAAATGGATACATTCTAGTGATCCGCAAACAAGCTCATCCGTATGGAGGAAGGCACTCGAGCCAACGCTGCACTTGTTTGCATCACTTACAAACCAATAATGGAGACCATGGGATTTACTTAAAATCCCTCTCCCATAGTTATTTATAAATGAGGAATTTTAACTATGCTAGCCTACTAAACTTGTAAACTAACATGCACACACACAATATAAAAGCAATAAATAGAAAATCTAATTTTCAACTATTATGGCTTTTATCTTTAATTGTCCTCCGTGTGTTGTCATCCAAGCTACTGCTATATTTGGCCACCGCCACCGGGTCTAACTGTCGCATCTTGCTCCGAGTTCCGCTGCGCCTCTGGTCCTTAGAAGGTTCCACGCTTTGCAAGATTCGATTCGCGACATAAATAGAATTTTACATTTTGATCCTATATTCCATAAAAGGAATACATATCTAGATCAAAAATAAAATCCTAATAAAACTAAATACACTCCTGCGTATTTTAATACAATCATGCACACACATATAAATTGCCCTTGACATGTCCAAGGTCCAATCACACACATAATTAACTAAAGCCATAATAGTTGGATCACCATACAGTTAGCACATCCTACTATTATCACCGCCTAAATTATGTATGACATGTGCATAATTAAACTAAATACCAAATACACAGAACCTAGCTCGATACAATTGTTGGTTGCTACTCGGAAAACCTATAGGTTCCATTGTACAAAAATTTTGTACAAAGGTCCGAACGTTTTCCTAGCTACCATGTGTTCTTTAAATTAAATTTTGGATCGCTCGGAACTTAACACGTTTGATCCAAAACTTAATCTATTTGTTCTTTTAGGTTTTGACTTGGATCTCCTGCGGAACTTAACACGTTCGACCCAAGTCACCTTAAGTTATTAATTCCATTAAATATTAATTTCCATAAAAGGTTCCCAGTACTGACGTGGCGAGGCACATGGCTTTCTTGGATATGGGAGCAACCACCACCGACTAGACAAAACCTTTAATAGAAAGCTAATATTTAATTTCCTAAAATAACTTTAGGTTAACCAAAAGGAACAATCAAATCACAAGGAAAAGAAAGAAACAAAAGAACACAACTTCGAAAAACATATTCGAAATTCTAGAACGTAAGCCTCTTGTATTTGGTATTATTTCCATAAATAACTAGCATGATGCGGAAATAGAAATTACTAGTTATACCTTGTAGAAAAACCTCTTGATCTTCTACCGTATTCCTCTTCTAACCTCGGACGTTGTGTGGGCAACGATCTTCCGAGACGAGAAACCACCAATCACCTTCTTCTCCTCCTAGCTAGGTTCGGCCAACAAAGAGGAAGCTTCACCAAGGAAGAAAAACAAAATACTAACCAAGCTCCAAGAGATACTAGCTTTCTCTCCTTCTTCTTCTTCTTCTCCGAGTAGTATCCGGCCACCACAAGAGCTCCAATAGAAGGGTAGGGTTCGGCCACCACAAGAGGAAGAGGGGATGGTCGGCCACACCAAGGAACAAAAGAGGGAGAGGAATAATAGATGTTGTGTCTTGTGAAGGCACCCTCACCCCTTCTTTTATATTCCTTGGCCTAGGCAAATTAGGAAATTTAATTACAATAAATTTTCCTTAATTTCCTTGACATGATTTAATTGAGAGAAATAAAATAAAATTTCCCAATTAATTTCAAGTGGTCGGCCACATCATTGGAAAAAAAAGAGACAAGTTTTAATCAACAATTAAAACTTCCTAATTTGTTTCCGGAAATTTTAAAAATAAAATTTCTCTTTAAAAATCTCTTCATGGTTGATAAAAGGAAATTTCTATAATTTTAATTTTATCAACATGTGAATAATTTTTAAAGAAAAAATAAAACATCTCTCCAATCTACAAATAAGGAAAGAGATCTAATCTCTTTCTTTAATCTTTTGTAGATCTTTTACAAGAGAGATATTTTAATTTTAATTCTCTTTAAAATATATCTTCCACATAATAAAAATTAAAATTAAATTTCTTTTTAATTTATTTTGGCCGGCCCTACTAGCTTGGGTTCAAGCTAGGGTCGGCCACCCAAACCGGCCCTAGCTTGATCCCAAGCTAGCTTGGCCGGCCCCTATTGGTAGGTATAGAAGGTGGGTATAGGTGGATATAGAACTCTATAAATAAGAGGCTACGATAGGGACCGAGAGGAGGAATTGGTTTTGGTCTCTTGATAAAATTAAGCATCCCGTGTTCGCCTCGAACACACAACTTAATTTTATCAATGATAATTCATTCCACTAGAGAACTATCATTGAACTACCGCACCATCCCAAATTACATTTTGGGCTCCTTCTTATTATGAGTGTGTTAGTCTCCATGTGTTTAAGATATCGAATGTCCACTAATTAAGTGAGTTCTGACAACTCATTTAATTAATGTCTAAGTCCAAGAGTAGTACCACTCAACCTTATCGTCATGTCGGACTAAGTCCACTGCAGGGTTTAACATGACAATCCTTATGAGCTCCTCTTGGGGACATTATCAACCTAGTATCTCTAGGACACAGTTTCCTTCTATAATCAACAACACACACTATAAGTGATATCATTTCCCAATTTATCGGGCTTATTGATTCATCGAACTAAATCTCACCCATTGATAAATTAAAGAAATAAATATCAAATATATGTGCTTGTTATTATATTAGGATTAAGAGCACACACTTCCATAATAACCGAGGTCTTTGTTCCTTTATAAAGTCAGTATAAAAGAAACGACCTTAAATGGTCCTACTCAATACACTCTAAGTTATATAGTCAAGATAAACTAATACCTAATTACACTACGACCTTCTAATGGTTTGTTCCTTTCCATTCTGGTCGTGAGCTACTGTTTATAATTTATAAGGTACTGATAACATCATCTTCTGTATGTGACACCACATACTATGTTATCTACAATATAAATTAAATGAACAACTACAAACAAATGTAGATAATTAGACCAAATGTGATTCTTTATTCATAATGAATGTTTACAAAGCTTAGGCTTTCAGTATACACTCCAACAACATTTCCGCTGCTAGTTAATTGCATGTTTAGAGAGTTTATGTATTGATCTTTACATGTGAACAACCCTAGTTAAGAAAAATTAGTAGTCTAGTAGCGCTCCACTCCCTCACAGACCAGTAGTGAGGAGGGTGGGGTGTTACAGTCGGTTTGTCCTCATTGGCGACCAGCTCTACAAAAAAGCGTTCTCCAGGCCTCTGCTCAAATGTGTTGGTCCGAAGGATGTGGACTATATTCTGCAAGAGGTACACCAAGGCTCATGCGGCGGGCATCCAGGCGGCCGCTCGTTAGCGAGAAAGATTCTTTTGGCCGGCTACGTTTGGCCAACTTTATAGGAGGACGCCGCTCGAACAGTCGCCACGTGCTTATCTTGCCAGAAATACCATAATTTCTCACATCGTCCTACGGAGGAGTTAAAGACATCCACAGTGTCCTGCCCTTTCGATCAATGGGACATGGACATTGTATGATCATTTCTAATGGTGACCGGACAACAGAAGTTTTTACTAGTAGCGGTAGACTATTTCTCAAAGTGGGTGGAAGCCGAGTCGCTCGTGAAAATAACCAAGCAGATGGTTAAGAAATTTATCTGGCAGCACATAATATGCCAGTTCAGCATTCCACGACGGCTCATGTTCGACAATGGACGGCAATTCGTCGGACAACAACTCAGAGAATGGTGCGAGGGGTATGCCATTCAGCAACACTTCACCTCCGTGGCTTATCCGCAGAGCAACGGGCAGGCTGAGGTCGCTAATCTGGAGATCCTTCGGATTTTTCGAGTTCGGCTCGACCATATCGGTGGCAGCTGGGTAGATGAGCTCCCGGGCGTGTTATGGGCGATTCGCACTACCCCTAAGGAGGGAACGGGGGTCACACCTTTCCACTTGGTGTACGGAGGAGAGGCTGTCGTTCCCATGAAGGTCGGAGTAGAATCTGATCGGGTACAACAATACGACGTGAGTAACGCCGAGTGGAGGCAGCTGGAGTTAGACATGGTAGACGAGGTGCGAGCCAATGTAGCTGTCCGGCTAATGGCGTACCGGGAAAGAATGAAGCAGAATTACAACAAGCGAGTAATTCCCAGGGCATTCCAAGTCAGCGACTTTGTATGGAAGAAGGTGAAGCCGGTCGGAGATGTGAACAAGCTGGAGGCACCCTGGGCTGGACCCTTCAAGGTCATCGACAAGCTCCGATCGGGCGCCTATTACCTCGAGGATGAAGATGGATGGCAGCTAGAACGACCATGGAGCGCTAAACATCTTCAACCGTATCGAGTTGGATGAAAGGTGTACCCAAGTAATTCGTTATATGTACTTTCCATTCCTCGGTTCCCTTTGAATGTAGGAATGATATCAAAAAGAAAAGAATACGCCGAACGGCTAGGCCCCATGAAGACCGTCGAGCGGCGACGTTAAACTCTAGGGTTGAAGCGGCGACCATAAATATCCCGCTCAGAAGACCGTAGAGCGGCGACGTTAAACTCTAGAGTCGAACCGGCGACTATAAACCCCCCGGCCTAAAGACCGTCGAGCGGCGACGTTAAACTCTAGGGTCGAAGCGGCGACCAAAAATATCCCGCTCGGAAGACCGTCGAGCGGCGACGTTAAACTCTAAGGTTGAAGCAGCGACCATAAATATCCTGCTCGGAAGACTGTCGATCGGCGACGTTAAACTCTGGAGTCGAACATGCGACCATAAACCCCCCGGCCAGAAAACCATCAAGCGGCGACGTTAAACTCTAGGGTCAAAGCAGCGACCATAAATATCCCACTCGGAAGATCGTCGAGCGGCGACGTTAAACTCTAGGGTCGAAGCGGCGACCATAAATATCCCGCTCGGAATATCGTCAAGCGGCGACGTTAAACTCTGGAGTCGAACCGACAACTATAAACCCCCGGTCAGAAGACCGTCGGGCGGTGACGATAAAACTCTAGAGTCGAATGACAACCTAAGGGTCGGTTCGGCAAGCATGAATATCCGATTGAGAGAATCTCTAAATCGTCGGTTAGTGGTTGAACAACAGTTTCATATCCAGGAGTCGCTATCCTGGGACTTATCAGAAGTTAAGGTCAAGTATTCCGCTCGGACCTAAGTAATCAACCAATGACAGGAGTAAACACGGAAAAACTAATTTCATTAAAAAAGTTCCCGCCGGGCGGCCAGCATACATCCACGGCTTACAAAAGGATTATCCCTCCTCACTCCAGATAATCAAAGATTGGCTCACGGATGACATCGAGCAACCCGGCTAGGTCCTTAGTTGGGATAGCCGTCGCTTCAGAAAGGTGACCCTTACCCTTCAGATAAGTAGTCGTAGAATTAATGGCCTCCTCAAATGCGATAACGAGCCAGTCACAGACCTTCTGGGCAAAATCATCCGAGCGGACATAAGCTTGCCGCATCACAGCAAAGCGGCCTGATTCGCCGTCTTGGTACTCCTTGAGGGCGGCTCAAGAAGATTCGAGGGCGTCTAGGAGATTCTTCAGTTCTCCTTGGAATTCAGTCTTTTCCACCGATCAGCTTTTCCGTTCGGCGGACAGCATGTCGGCTAATTCCTGGGCACGTTGCTCCAACGCCCGGGTCTCAACATTTTTTGCGTCCAGATCAGTAATGGCCTTGTTTTTCCCTGCAGTCGCCAGCTTGATCTCCTGGTCATGTGCCTTGACCTTGGCTTCGAGCCGAGCCATCGTGGTTTCCAGTCTAGAGGATTTATGCCGCTCATCTTCCAGGAGCCTCTTTGTATCGGCCAGCTCAGCCTTCAGCTCAGCAGGTGAAGGCCCCTGGATCGTGCCTCCCCCGGAAATCTTAAGTTTCTTCAACTCTTCCTCCAGTAGCGCCAAGCAGTTGTTGACTGCGATGCTCTCCACCCAACTCTGCACTCAGATAAAATAACGTTAAAAGCCAAGCAAAATAATAATGTGAAGGGAGGTGGGGGAGGCATACACCGGTGGCTTGCTGCAGATGGCTGTCGCCGAGCTGACCGGGGGTCATCAGGGCAACACGGATCCTTGCATCCTCCCATATTTTGGCAAGCGGCCCACGAATGGTGATCTGGTGCTCTGGAATTGTCGGTCGGTCAGCTGCTAGAAGGAACTCTTCTGTTGGTAGGTGCAGGATGACCTTAACTACTCGGCGGCCGCTCGGAGCAGACTGAGCTGAACCTGAAGGATCGAAGGACTGGCCAGTCGGAGCGGAAGTGATGCCGGAGCGCCGTATACGTCAACGGGTCGGTGGCAGAGAACTGACTGGTTGCGCTTCAATTGGATCCATCGGCAGATCGAGCTGTGAAAGAGTTCGGTCTGAGGAAATTGCTTCGATAGAAGCTGGAGCCAAGTCAACCCCTGCGGAAGGAGCGCCAACCTGCTCAGACACCTGCTCTCGCAGGTGTTGCCGAATGGGCAAGTATCTCCGTCCGGCGACGTTTGTTGATCACCAAAGGAACATCCTTGGTCGATTGCTCCACGTCCTCGTCTTGAGTAGAGGGATGTCTAGCAGACGAAGTAGCATCGCCCACCGCTTCTGTGGCAGAGACCCAAACAGCTGATCCACCGATAGCAATAAGTGCCTCGCTGCTCTCACCTTCGTGTGAGCCGATCGGCGCAATGCCAAGGTTGGCCATCTCCTTAGCAGTCGTCGCTTCAATCTCAGCGGCCCTCAACCTCATCCGCTTGGTAGCACGAGCGCGCATCATGATGTCAGCTGCAAAAAGGGAAAACAAATCAGTTAGATCAAAAGAAAAAAAGGATCGAGAAAGCTCTTACCCATGTTGCTCGGAAGTTTCGAGCGGATCAGACTCAACCCAATATGTATAGCACGCCCTCACAGAGCAGCTTATGGATGTTGAACTTTTGGCCGGCCAGCAGGTTGGCTGCGTGAAGGTAGGCCAGCTGGCTCTTGTATTTACCGAGCTCGGGTGGAGTGGGTACGGCGGTCTGCCATTTGGTTCGGAAGGACGACGATTCGGGCAAACGCAGAAAGAAAAAGTATTCTTTTCAGTGTTTATTAGAGGTGGACATTTTGTCGAAGAAGACAAGGCCAATCCGAGACTGGAAAAGGAAAGTACCCCACTCGGACTGTTTGAGATAGTAGAAGTAATGGAAAATCTTGGGAACTAAAGGGATGTCGTGCAGCCTAAATAAGACAATCACGCCGCACAGCAACCTAAACGAGTTTGGAACGAGTTGGCCGAGCGGGAGGCGAAAATAATTGCATACTTCAATGATGAACGGATGTATGGGAAAATGCAGACCAGCTACAAACTGGTCTCGGAAGAAACAAGTAGTGCTGGTCGGCGGATCATGAGGCCGATCAGACGAAGTAGCTAATATTAATTTATGGTTAGGGGGAAGTTCGAAGGTGCGGACGCGGCTCACCGCGTCACCTGCATCAAACCGGCTCTCCATGGTAGTATACCAGAGGCCGGGAGCAGGGTCAGACGGTTGTGATGAACTCGCCATCACCGGAACAGTGAAGAAAGCAAGAATATAGGGAGGTCGACGAAAAAGACGACGGGGAAACACTAAAAGCTCAAAAAGGCAAGAAAAACAGAAGCTAAGACAAGAAGGAGCAATGGTCTTACACGGAGGAGGGAAGGAAAGCGTGAGTCGACGGAGCCCTGAACACAAATCGTCGACAGAGCGATGACCACCGAATAGTTGGAACACCAAAACGCGAGGGCTGCGAAACGGAACAGAGACAACACTACGACTTTATAAAAAAGAAGTTCGGCCGAGCGGAGCCGTTCGATCTAGGTCACAGGCCCCAAGGCGCAAATCACACCGTTGAATTCAAACCGCCAGAGGTCACATCAAGCCTGTCACCTCGTGCGTGCGAGGACAGCTGCAGTGCCACATGGCTGTCAATCATAGGAGGGCATTTAATGAATGTCATTACGAAGGCGTGACCACGTGCTCGACCCTAATGGGCGGGATTTGCGAGCATTCCAAGGAGATCTGGGGTAGGTCATCGTCGACCATCTTTAGGTAGACAAACCAATCAGTAAAAATTCTGCCAAGTGATAGCGGACACGTTTCCGGTCGCCGATATGAGGTAGTATGAGGGTCGTTCAGCATCCCTGACCGGTCAGCCCTGCGTCGGCATACCAGTCTAGTCAGTCGGACCTACAACCTCCTTCGACAAGACTTAAGGGGGAGACACGTGATCCGGTAGTAAGAGTGGAGTCCCGTACGGGACAGAGAGTAAATGACATGTGGAGGTCAAAGCCAAGGGTCAATCTAAAGGTATGACCGATCGGAAGGCCACCTGGCTGATCGGCCATGACCGCGCCCAGAGTGGCGTAAAAATAACTCGACAGTAGGTCGGGTTTCCGACGCTCATAAGTCCTTCTAAGAAAGTTGGGGTGCCAGGCGGTCTGTCCGCTCGGACGAGCTGCGGATCAACGAAGACATTCCCATCCGAGTAAGTGGCCGAGCGGCCTTCCCGCTCGGTCCAGTACATGTCCCCTCCCGAACGGTAGTGAGTCCAAGCATCTCTCCCGTTCAGGCTAGTGACATACAAAAGGTGTAGAAGAGGACGATGGGGACAGCTGGTGATATCCTTCTCGAGACATGTGTCGCCGACGAACAGCATGGTCGGCGGCCGGACCGGATAGAGAATCGTACAGTGGAAGTTTCCACTGTCAGGGCAGAGATATGCTCGGTCGGTTGTGGTATGGCGTCGGACGTACTTTTCTGACACATCCATTTTGAGGTATATCTTGGGAAGCGCGCACGCCTCGAGAAGCATGCACGCGCCTCTCGGGGGTCCTATATAAAGACCCCAGGCTTCGACGGAGGTATGCATTCTCATCTACTGTAGCTAGTCTTCACGCTCGTTATTCTACCTCGATCCCTTCTCGTCGGAGCTAACTTAAGCGTCGGAGGGTCATCGCCGGGAACCCCTTCCCGGCTCGATTTTGTGTTTGCAGGTTCTCATCGGAGGCTCACACCAGTCGGAGGTTCGTACGTCGTCAACAAGAGTGCCACGTCCCCAGCGTCTATCGACTCAGCGCCCGGACAATATCAATAGTAATAAATAGTAACACCTATTGGTATTACAAATTGGAGAACGACAATACCAATATTATAATTATAAATAAATTATAATTGTCCACATAGAATATAAGCCACATAGTATTATAATTACTATATGGAGTTTGGGATTCATATAGTTGTAATCAATTTATACTCTTATTTTTCTCTTCCAGATCTTCTTCAGTCATTATCTAAGTAACTCAAAGGTGAACAGTAACTATAAAAGAAAGTAAACCAAAATAAGACCTGTGTTGACTCAGGAAGACTATTAAGCAGCCATCATCCTACAGAGCCGGAGTATTTGGTTTTCTTATAGTTCTTTTACAGGTGAGGCTCACTAGAAGACCTAGAAGACCTTATAAATTGGTATCAGAGCCTTAAGATTCTCTTCGGACTAGTTTATGAACAAACTCCAATTTTCTAATTCCCATTATGAGGAAGCTTTAGACTATTCCCAACAATTTGCTAAATCTAAAGACATAAGCTATAACAATTCTGCCTTAGTAAGCCAAGGAGACCAAATTCTAGTACAACAGAATAACACGATTCTAGCCTTACTTACTTCTTTACATTATAGACTTACAGTCCTAGAAAATCAAATTCTTACTTTGGAAAATCACATACATAAAAACAATCAGACACAAGATCTAAAGCAAACATTAGAAAATATAAATAAAGATCTTAGTAAACTGTCCCTAGGAAAAACTATTACTAAACACCCACCTACCACATATAAATTTTTAAAAATACAAGATTGACCTTCTAATGGCTCTACAAACAAAAACACAAGTCGAAAGTTTTTCTGGTTCCTCACATACATTAAGACCTCAAAAGAATCTCTCAATGATATTCAGAAAACCTACAAGCACTCAGGCTACCTATCAATTAAAAGACCTTATAGATATAGACCAAAACTTAGACACTTTCTCTAATGAACAATTAAATACACTAAACCCAAAACGATTATATCATCGAGGGTTGTTATATATCCTTTTCCACTTCACTTTATAGACATCATAGAACCCAACCATTATGCCTACCAGATGGGGGAGAAGAAAGATTTACCCTTATGAATGAAGAATCAGCTAGACTACTCTTACAAAGAAAACATAACTATATTCACTTAGGACGTAGTGTGTTTGGCCTAAGAGGATTTACTCGAAAAAGCATAGGAGCTAGAGTCTTTTTAGTACTATATGACTCAAGATTTTCTGACAATGACAAAGCGGTTATTGGACTTATAGAAGTAGATATGAATAGAAATATATGAATTACGTATTTTTGTCCTAATTTTAATATGATCATTCCAGACTTTATTGACCATATTAAAATCTCTATTCAAGCTAGGGGATATTGAGATTTTTAGAAACATAATATTCAAATAAACATAATCTTTCTCAGAAAAATAATGACTAGCATAAACAACAGTTTCAAAGTACAAATTAATAATATAATAGAAACCCTCATGACAAGGGGAATCTATTTCATCAAACCCAAAGACTTTTCATCTGACTTACTTGTTGGATTAGACTGGAATCTTAACCTAAATCTAAATATTACCCCCACAAACACTACAACCAAGAGGATCCATAATCTATAAAGATAGACATGGTAAATCAATAATAAGATTTCATAATTACAAACCCTCAACTTCCCAAGAAGACAGCCAGGAAAATAACCAACCTACTTTAAATCTAATGAATATAGAGATCAGTACACACTCACAAAAAGAAAAAGATAACTTCCTATTTTACGACGATTTAAATGAATACGTCTATCTTCCATTTGAAATAGCTAATTATTTTACACAAGAAAATCTTACAGAATTAGAAACTTTTGACATACTGCATCATAAGCTAGATGAAGATTGGATGTTATATTTTGATGAGGATCATAATATTATAGCTAAAAAGAAAGACTACTTTCCAATGTTGCTTTAATGAATCTCGCAGAATCTAGTACTACCAATACACCACAACCTCTACAGGTAAGATACCCAGAAAGTTCCATGGATTATGGAGAAGGACATCCTCCAAGAACACAAATTCATCCTTACACCAACAATAATCCTTTGTTAAGAACTATAGGGAAAAGAAGACCACCAGAAATCACATACTTCGGAAAGAATTCAGTCTTACTTAATATAGGAGAATGTGATGGTCCACAAATGTATGACACATATTTAGAATAATGGATAGTCTCTGTCAAAAGAGACTACCAGGAAAAACATGAATTAGACATAGAATCTGGTGAAGCTATGATAAGAGTAGGAGAAAATTATTTAGGTGATGTAGCTAGAGCAGCATGGGAATCTTATAAAACTACTCATCCTGAAGAAATAGCTAGGATTGCTTCACAAGGTAATAATATACTTAATTTTTGTTATACTATCCATAGACTTTTTACAGCAAGAGATGTTAATACAGGATTAGATATTAGACAAAAAGAAGCTATGAGAGATTTAGAACAATTATAACTTTTTAATTGGAATTGGATTAAATCTTTTTGCAATGACTTCCTTGCCTTAATAGCAGTATCAGGAAATTACTGAATGATCGTAGTGGAAGGTGATGAATAGTAGTATGAATGATCGCAGTGGAAATTTTGTAGTCTCACGTAATGTGAGCGTACCTACGTCTATAGATAGAGACCATTTTTTATAGTGTTACTGTTTGTTTGTGCACGAATCTCAAAGTGTTTCTAGAAAAGGACATACCATAAAGATGCTCTAACATATTTCCTAAAATAGACCCACAATCTATACGTTTGGCAAAGAGGAAACTTTTGATATACAATTTGCATATATAATATTCATTGTCCTTTGTGACCCAAAACGCCAAAAAAGGAATATGAGATTATTGGGTTGAGGGCCCACAACCTACTTACTTGGCAAACCGACAGAGCTTTTCCCATGACTCGGTCGGTAGTTGCTTAGCCGATCAGACATATAGAATGTCCTCGGGGACTCGTCCCTTACTCGGCTTATCGATTTTAATCAAAAAGTTTAATTCAGGCTAGGTATCCATTCTGTCCGATCAGATCATAGTTCTGATCGGCTGAACTGCTCGACCGAGTTATTCAGTTGTGTTATCTTAAAGAAATCTTGGCCCTGGTGAGTACTAACTCGTCTTGAGCTATTCGTTCATATTGAGAGGTTTGACATCCAACCGGCCCAATTATAGGGTCGGATAACCTCTTGGCCCGATGGTAAGGTCAGATAACCTCTTGGGCCAATGGTCCAACTGACCAATTAGGCTAGTCGGATAATATCTTAGGTGTGATAATTGACTGCTCTGGCTTCAAGGGTTGACCCTTCATTGACTTTGACCGTCATGTCAGTTGGCTTCCTGGACTTTGACCCGACTTGGGGGCCCCACCTTAATCATCATATCACAAGTCTTCCCCTCAAGTCTAGTTAAAAGAAGTTGTAAGTCCGACTGACTGGACGCTTGTGTTGTTATGCTCTTGGTCCTCCGATCGAGTGTTCATTCTCCTTTACTATCACTTGATTCAAACCGACGTTATACTTAGTTACTAGCATATCTAGGATATCTTGTTTCCTAGTCAGATGCTTCTTCATTTTATTGACGCTCAGTTTGAGCTGGCGTCATTATGATATCTTGGAAATAGGGCACGCCACTTATTATTAATGTTGAACATGATGAGCACGTCGTTTCATCATAAGCATGCTTATTGCCTCCCATCCCTCATAAATGTTGCCTATAGTTTACTGCCATGTGTTGAATGCAAGTAAAAAGAATATTTGATGTGATAGGCATCGGTTGAGATTTTGATGTGACAGTTGCTAGGTCGAATTCGACAATCCGGATTAAATCTCTCTTTTCTATGCCTTTGATCGAATGACTCTCAAAGATCCTCGTTAGGGTTTTTAAGGTTTGTGATTTAACGATACTTTATCGTTTTCATTTCTTCTTCTTCTTCTTCTTCTTCTTCTTCTTCTTCTCTACTCTCTGCTTACCATCGTCGGCGATCGTTCAAACTCCTTGCTCCCTTATTAAGTTTCATTTCTCTCCTAGTTTCGATCTCCTTTGTTCCTTTTTCATGGATTATAGTGTACCTATTGTCGTCCATGGGCTTTGGTACACCTCTACCTCTTTTGATTTCAATAGAGGGGAGGTGGACAAGATGAGTCTCAATTATCATATTCCTTTCGACCATCGTATCATCATCCCTTTTGGATACAACTACCCCATCTTCCTCAGACCGGTTTTATTGCTTTCTTTAAGGATCAGTTTATGGCCACCCTCCGCTTTTCCTTACATCCTTGTCTCTCTGAAGTTGTTATTATTTTCACATCCCTCTGCAACAATTAGCACATTGATAGAAATTATTTCTTAATGATCTTATTGATGAAGTTAAAGGCATATTTATATAAATTGTCTAACTAATAATGAAAATATTAAATATGGCATACAATCATAATAATCATAGTAATGAATATAATACATTTGGAAATATTATCTTTTGTTATCAATCTTTAATTATGATGTCAAATATGATAAATCTCTATTGATTGAAATCAATTTGAGATTATTTTTCATAACTGCTTTCTTTGTGGTCATTACCCCCCCCCCCCGGCCGACAAACTCAACGGGAGTACCTGAACGTTGGGTTTGATTGCTAACTTGGTATAATATTGTCTAGATAATGGCTTGGTGAATATATCAGTAATTTGATCCTATGTAGAGACATAAGAAACCAAAAGTTGTCAGTTGCCACACATTCGCGAACAAAATAAAAATCAATCTCCACGTGCCTGGTACAAGAATGAAAGACTGGATTTTCCGCAAGATGAGTTGCTCCTATATTATCACACCAGATTTTTGATGTAGCGGGTGAAGAAAAATGTAATTCTAAAAGAAGAGATTGTAGCCAAATAATTTCGGAAGTCGCATTAGCGATATCTTTGTATTCAGCTTCAGTGCTAAAGCGAGAGACTATAGGTTGCTTCTTTGAGAGCCAAGAAATAAGATTTCGTCTAAGAAATAAGATTTTATCTAAGAAATATTGCACATCCACTAGTTGAACGTCTGCCTTCAAGAGATTCGGCCCAATTTGCATCACTATAGGCATTCAACTTTAGCGATGATTGACGATATAAAAGAAGATCATGTAAAATCATACCTTTAAGATAACGAAGAATTCTTTTAACACCTTCCCAATGGTACTCAGTGGAAGAATACATAAATTGATAAGCACAATTAACTAAGAAAATAATGTCAGGTCGTGTAATGGTGACATATTATAGACAACTAATAATACTTCGGTAGATCTAGGGATCAATTATTGAAGGAGAGGAAGAAGGAGCATTAAATCCTTCTTCAATGATTAGTGTGGAGATAAGACACACACCATCCATTTTAGCTCATTGAAGATGTCCAGTGATATATTTGCTCTAAGAGAAAAGACAACATTTAGCATGTGGAAGAAACTCGATGCCAAGGAAAAAAATGAGCCTTGTCGAGGTCTCAAATCGAAAACTCTTGATTAAGAAGATGGAGGAAAGAAGAGATGTCTTCTTGATCACTGATAGTTATTAAAATATCATTCACATAAATTAGAAAAAATATGGTAAAGTTTCCATTGCATTTATAGAATAGTGAAGAGTTAGTTTTTTATTCAGAAAAATCCTGAATGTGAAGCCAATTAGATAGATGGTGAAACCACGCATGAGGTGCTTGTCGAAGACCATATAAAGATTTTTGAAATTTACAAACATGTGTTGAAAGTTGTTGGTGGATGAAACCTGCTGTTTGCTCCATAAAAATAGTTTCTTCAAGTTGACTGTGAAGAAAAGAATTGGAGACATCGAATTGTTGTATCGACCAATTAGAGTTAATAGGTATAGACAGTAACAATTTGATTGTTGTAATTTTGATGACCGGACTGAAAGTATCATTGAAATCAATACCTAATTATTGACTAAAGTCTTTTGCAACAAGGCAAGCTTTATAGTGTTTAATAGATCCATCTACTTGATACTTAATTCGGTAAACTCATTTAGAGCAACAATATGTTGGTTGCTACTTTAATATCGTACTGGTTCCCCTGTACAAAAATTTGTACAAGCCCCGAACCTTTCCTAACAACCTATTATGTTCTTTAGAAATTAAATTTGGAATCGTAAACAGAACTTAACATTATTGATTCCAAATTCAACTTATCTGTTCTTAGAGGTTTAGACTTGGATCACAAACGATGCTTAACATTATTAATCCAAATCCACCCATGTTACAAAGTTAATTAAATATTTATTTCAGAGATCGACTTCCAGGTTAAATATGGCGAGGCACTAGACCTTCTTGGGTATGGGATCATCCACCACTTCCTAGACAAAGCCTTTCAATGAAATCTAATATTTAATCTCCTTATAGTAACCCTAGGTTTAACCACTAAGAACAATCGAATCACAAGATCAAAAAATAAAAGAAACACAAAATCGAAACATAAATTCGATTACCTAAAATCGTTAGTCTCCTGTGTTTAGTATTTCAAAATTCATACAAAGAAAACTAGTATGATGCGAAATAAGACAACTAGTTATACCTTTCTTTGTAGCTAAAGACCTCTTGATTTTCTATTGTATTTTTCACCTCCTCTTGAACGTCGTGTGGGCGATGATCTACCAAGATAAATTCCACCGGGACCACTTCTTCTTCTTCAAGACTCTTGAACCATTAAGGGATGCCAAAATAGGAAACTTTCTTCTCTTCTCCTTTTTCTCCAAGTGTATCGCCAGCCCTTATAGATCTTCCCCTCCAAGCTAGGTTTCAGCCACCAAGCAAGATGAAGAAAACAAGCTAGAGATAGGAACCGGCCCTAAGGAGAACAAGCAAGGAGAAACTAGAGAGGGATGGTCGACCACCAAAGGATTAGAAGAGAGGGAACTTAGAGAGATCAATTCATTAGAGATTAATCTCATGAGGCACCCTATACCTCTCTTTTATAATCCTTGGTCATGGCAAAAAAAATGAAAGTTTAATTAAAACTTCCTTTTAATCTTCTAATGGCAGGCCACATCATGGTATGCTAAAAAGGGAAAAAATTTTACAACAAAAATTAAAGCTTCCTTTTAAATCATGATGTTTACAAAAGGGAAGTTTTAAACATAATTAAAACTTCCTTATTTGTTGCCTCCCTTTAAAAGAGAAAATTTTAATAACAATTAAAATTCCTCTTTTAAATTTCCTATTGTACATGGCAATAAAGGAAAGTTTTAAAATTAATCTCTCTCATTTAAAACATGTAGACAACTACAAAAAAGGAAAGATTAATTAAAATTTTTCCTTTTAAATTATGATTACATAAAAGGAAAATTTTATCAAAAATTAAAATATTTCTTTTAAGCATTATAGATAACTACAAATAAGGAAAGATTTTAACAAAATTAAAACATCTCTTTAATCTTTTGTAGATAGCTATAAAAGGAAAGATTTTAAAATCTAAAACTCTCTTTTTAAAACTATGAGGATGACTATAAAAGGAAATTTTTAAAATTAAAATTTCTCTTTTAAAACCCTTCATGAATGGCTCCAAAAGGAAAGATTAAAATCTCCTTTAATCCTATTCATATGGCTGGCCCCATGCTTGGTCACCAAGCATGGCTTGACCGACCACTACTTGAGCTCTAAACCTTTGCTTGGTCGGCCTCCTTGCTCCAAGAAAGATTGTGTCCGACCCATTACTTGGATAAGAAGTGGACTTAGTGGATACAAGGTTTTATAGAGGCTACAATAGGGACCGAAAGGAGAAATTAGTTTTGATCTCCCGATGAACTTGAGCTTCCTGTGTTCGCCCCGAACACCCAACTGATGTTCATCAATAATAACTCATACCACTAAAGAGTTATTATTGAACTACCGCGCCAATCCCAAATTACATTATGGGCTCCTTCTTATTATGAGTGCATTAATCTCCCTGTGTTTAAGATATAGAATGCCCACTAATTAAATGCGTTATTGACAACTCACTTAATTAATATCTAGCTCCAAGAGTAGTACCACTCAACTTTATTATCATGCCGGACTAGGTCCACCTGCAGGGTTTACATGACAATCCTTATGAGCTCCTCAAGGGGATATCATCAACCTATATTACTAGGACACAGTTCCATTTTATAATTAACAACACACCATATAAATAATATCATTTCCCAACTTATCGGGCCTATTGATTTAACGAGCTAAATGACACCCTTTGATAAATTAAAGAAATAAATATTAAATATACGTGCTTGTTATTATATCATGATTAAGAGCATGCACTTCCATAATAATAGAGGTTTTGTTCTCTTATATAGTCAGTATAAAAAGAAACTACCTCAAATGATCCTGCTCAATACACTCATAGTGTACTAGTGTAATTTTATAGTCTAGATAAACTAATACCAAATTACACTACAACCACTCCAATGGTTTGTTCATTCCATCTTGGTTGTGAGCTACTATTTATAATTTATAAGGATCTGATAACATGATCTTCTGTGTGTCTTCTCACACCATGTTATCTACAATATAAATTAAATGGACAACTACACTTAGCATAAATGTAGACATTTAACCAATATGATTCTTATTTCTAAATAAATGTTTATACAAAAGCTAGGCTTTTAGTATACATTCCAATAATCTCCCACTTATACTAAAAGACTATGCTGCCATATACCCTGCCATACATCTGATTCCCAACCCCTCAACATGGCCATCAAAAGCTCTTGCCTAAAGGGCCTTAGTGAAAGGATCTTCCAGGTTATCATCTGATGCAATCTAGGCAACAACAACTTCTCCTCGTTTATACGATGTCTCGTATTAGGTGGTACTTGCGCTCAATGTGTTTACTTGCCTTATGGACTCATGGTTCCTTTGAGTTTGCTACTGCACCACTATTATCACAATAAATAATTTTGGACAAACCAGGAATCATATCTAAGTCCATCATGAAGTTTCTGAACCATATAGCTTCTATGGCTGCCTCAGAGTCTGCCATATACTCAGCTTCCATAGTGGACCACCTATGCTGAACACTCCTCCATAGTTATGGCTTCACCTCCTAAAGTAAACACAAAACCCCGAGGTTGACTTACTATTGTCCCTATCAGATTGGAAGTCCGAATCCGTGTAACCCACAGGGAGCAAATCATCTATCTTTGTAAACTAGCATATAATCTCTAGTCATTCTCAGATACTTTAATATATGTTTTACGGCGGTCTAATGTCCCTGTTCTAGATTACTTTGATATATACTAACCATGCCCTTGGCAAAATAGATATCCGGTCTCATGCATAACATAGCATACATTAGGCTTCCTACAGTATAAGGAACTGCCTTCATTTCTTCTATCTCTTTTGATGTTTTCGGAGACATCTCTTTAGATAAAGATACTTCATGTCTAAAAGGTAGAAAACCTTTCTTGGAGTCTTGCATGCTAAAACGAGTTAGGATAGTATCGATATATGAAGCTTGGGATAAACACAACATTCTTTTCTTGCGCTCCATTATCGCTTTGATCCCGAGAATATGTGCACATTCTCCCAAGTCCTTCATATCGAATTGCTTGGATAACCATACCCTTACTTCTGACAACACTTTGATATTATTTCCAACTATCAAAAATGTCACACTTCTTGTATACACAAGATGTTAGAGTGTATACTAAAAGCCTAGCTTTTGGTATAAACATTTATCTAGAAATAAGAATCACATTGGTCGAATGTCTACATTTATGATAAATGTAGTTGTTCAATTAATTTATATTGTAGATGGCATGGTGTGTGGTGTCACACACAGAAGATCATGTTATCAGTAGCTTATAAATTATAAACAGTAGCTCACGACCATGATGGAAAGGAACAAACCATTGGAAGGTCGTAGTGTAATTAGGTATTAGTTTATCTTGACTATATAATTACACTAGTACACTCAGAGTGTATTGAGTAGGACCATTTGAGGTCGTTTCTTTTATACTGACTTTATAAAGAAACAAAGACCTCAGTTATTATGGAAGTGTGTGCTCTTAATCCTAATGTAATAACAAGCACATATATTTGATATTTATTTCTTTAATTTATCAATGGGTGAGATTTAGTTCGTTGAATCAATAAACCCGATAAGTTGGGAAATGGTATCACTTATAGTGTGTGTTGTTGATTATAGAAGGAACCGTGTCCTAGA
This sequence comes from Zingiber officinale, assembly GCF_018446385.1. Classification (NCBI taxonomy): domain Eukaryota; kingdom Viridiplantae; phylum Streptophyta; class Magnoliopsida; order Zingiberales; family Zingiberaceae; genus Zingiber; species Zingiber officinale. Next base: position 105,942,592 of record NC_055996.1, read on the forward strand.
GATACTAGGTTGATAATGTCCTCAAGAGGAGCTCATAAAGATTGTCATGTTAAACCCTGCAGGTGGACTTAGTCCGACATGATAATAAGGTTGAGTGGTACTACTCTTGGACTTAGATATTAATTAAATGAGTTGTCAGTAACTCACTTAATTAGTGGACATTTGATATCTTAAACACAGGGAGACTAACACACTCATAATAAGAAGGAGCCCAAAAATGTAATTTGGGATTGGTGCGGTAGTTCAATGATAATTCTCTAGTGGAATGAATTATCATTGATAAAATTAAGTTGTGTGTTCGGGGCGAACACGGGATGCTTAATTTTATCGGGAGACCAAAACCAATTCTTCCTCTCGGTCCCTATCGTAGCCTCTTATTTGTAGAAGTTTTATACCCACCTATACCCACCTTCTATACCCACTAATAAGGGGCCGGCCAAGCTAGCTTGGGAACCAAGCTAGGGCCGGCCTAGCTTGAACCCAAGCTAGTGGGGCCGGCCAAATTAAATTAAAAAGGGATTTTAATTTTAGTTTTTATTATGTGGAAGAAATAATTTTTTAAAGAGAATTAAAATTAAAATATCTCTCTTGTAAAAGATCTACAAAAGATTAAAGAAAGAGATTAGATCTCTTTCCTTATTTGTAGATTGATGAGTTATTTTATTTTTCTCTTTAAAAATTATCCACATGTTGATAAAATTAAAATTATAGAAATTTCCTTTATCAACCATGAAGAGTTTTTTAAAGAGAAATTTTATTTTTAAAATTTCCGGAAACAAATTAGGAAGTTTTAATTTGTTGATTAAAACTTGTCTAATTTATTTCCTCTAGAAGTGGCCGGCCATTAGAGATTAAATTGAGAAATTTTATTTAATTTTTCTCAATTAAATCATGTCAAAGAAATTAAGGAAATTTTATTGTAATTAAATTTCCTAATTTACCTAGGCCAAGGAATATAAAAGAAGGGGTGAGGGTGCCTTCACAAGACACAACATCTATTATTCCTCTCCCTCTTTTGTTCCTTGGTGTGGCCAGCCAACCTCTCCCTCTCTTCTTCTTGTGGTGGCCGAACCCTACCCTTCTATTGGAGCTCTTGTGGTGGCCGGATACTACTCGGAGAAGAAGAAGAAGAAGGAGAGAAAGCTAGCATCTCTTGGAGCTTGGTTAGTATTTTGTTTTTCTTCCTTGGTGAAGCTTCCTCTTTGTTGGCCGAACCTAGCTAGGAGGAGAAGAAGGTGATTGGTGGTTTCTCGTCTCGGAAGATCGTTGCCCACACAACGTCCGAGGTTAGAAGAGGAATATGGTAGAAGATCAAGAGGTTTTTCTACAAGGTATAACTAGTAAATTTTATTTCCGCATCATGCTAGTTATTTATGGAAATAATACCAAATACAAGAGGCTTACGTTCTAGAATTTTGAATATGTTTTTTCGAAGTTGTGTTCTTTTGTTTCTTTCTTTTCCTTGTGATTTGATTGTTCTCTTTGGTTAACCTAAAGTTATTTTAGGAAATTAAATATTAGCTTTCTATTAAAGGTTTTGTCTAGTCGGTGGTGGTTGCTCCCATATCCAAGAAGGTCATGTGCCTCGCCACGTCAGTACTGGGAACCTTTTATGGAAATTAATATTTAATGGAATTAATAACTTAAGGAGACTTGGGTCGAACGTGTTAAGTTCCGCAGGAGATCCAAGTCAAAACCTAAAAGAACAAATAGATTAAGTTTTGGATCAAACGTGTTAAGTTCCGCAGGCGATCCAAAATTTAATTTAAAAGAACACATGGTAGCTAGGAAAAGGTTCAGACCTTTGTACAAAATTTTTGTACAGTGGAACCTATAGGTTTTCCGAGTAGCAACCAACACAAGACTCATCCGGACACTGAATAAATCCATAAGACTGGATTACAACCGGATGTTCCAAGATCTAGAAGCTTGCTTCAGTCTATAGACCGATTGAGCTTACATACAAGATGCTCTTTGCCCTTTGCAATGAATCCCTCTGGTTGCTTCATATAGATATTTTCTTCAAGACTTCCATTAAGGAAAGTTGTCTTGACATCCATTTGCTAAATCTCATAATCCATATGAGCAGTAATAGATAAAAGAATCTAGATAGACTTAAGCATGGCTACCGGTGAAAAGGTTTCCTCATAATCGATACCATTTTTCAACAAGTCTTGCTTTGAAAGTTTCCAGCTTCTCGTCTGCTCCTCTTTTTTCTTTTGTAGACCTATTTACACCCAATGACTTTTACACCATTTGGTGGTTCTACAAGCTCCCAGACTTACATAGATTCTATTTCTGTATTCATTGCTCTTTTCCAAGATGCTGCATCTTTATGTTGGAGTGATTCGTCATATGTCCAGGGATCAGGTTCATGTTCACCAGGGATCAAGTCTAAAAACTCTCCCAAAACATGAATCTTTCAGGTCGCCTAACAACTCTCCCACTACGACAAGGCACCGCCTATAATTGTGCATCATTTGTGACACGTGTTGTAGTTTCTTGTGGTATCTTATCTTGTAATGTTGGTACTAGATTAGATGTGTCCTTTATTATTTCATTAAGAATAATTTTACTCATGGGCTTGTGGTTTATAACATAGTCCTCTTCTAAAAATCAGGCATTGGTTCCAACAATGACCTTCTGATCTTTAGGACTATAAAATAAACTACCTTTCGTTTATCTAGGATAACCCACAACCAAGTGAACTTCTGTACGTGATTAATGTCTCCTTTCAGCACATGTGCTGGACTACTCCAAATCTGAATATGCTTCAGACTAGGCTTACGCATATTCCACAATTCTATGGGAGTAGAGGGTACTGACTTAGAAGGTACTATGTTCATTGTCTTTTCCAGAGTATATCCCTTCAACGAATTTGGTGATTCTTAATAACTCATCATTGATCTAACCATTTCCATAAGAGTCCTATACCTTCATTTTGTCACACCATTCTGTCGGGGTGTACCAGGTGCAGTCAGTTGAGATTGAATCCCGACTTCCGATAAGTGACTCCTAAACTCTCCTAAGAGGTACTCGTTACTACGATGTAGTGTCTTGATACTTTTACCATGACATTTCTCCACATCAACCTTGTACTCTTTGAACTTATCAAAGCACTCAGACTTGCGGCGTGTCAAGTAAATGTACCCGTATCTCGAATAGTTGTCTATAAAAGAGATGAAATATTCGAAACTACCTCTTGCCTGGATAGTCATAGGTACAAATCAGAATGAACCAACTCCAACACATCTTTGACTCTATACCCCTTAGTCTTAAAAAATCTCTTGGTCATTTTCCCTTCCAATCAAGACTCGCAAGTTGGAAAGATTTCCACCACCAATGAACCCAAAAGTCCATCGGCTATTAACCTTTGAATCCTACTCAAGTTAATATGACCTAGCCTTAGATGCCAAAGATGTGTTTGGTTCATTTTTGAAGGTTGCTTTCTCTTATTAAATTTAGAAGATGTGTTATTAATTTTCATTTGTTGCATCGTAGGAGTTATTGGATTTAGAATATATAAATTGCTAACTAACGTATCAGAACAGATAACTTCCCTATTTTTCTTGATAACTTTGTTATCAAAAGAGACAGAATATCAAGTTCTTTGAATAGTTTAGAAATTGAAATCAAGTTCTTTCTAAAACTTGATACGTAAAGACAATTTCTCAAAATCCATGTTATATTCCTATCAGAGGATAAACATCTCCCACTACAATAGCTACTACTTTTGCAGCAGTGCCCATGTAGACGGTGATTTCCCCTTCATATAGTTGTCGAATTTCCTGGAACCCCTGCAATGAATTGCAGACATGATTAGTGGCTCCCGTATCTACACACTAGGTACCGATAGATAACACCACTAAACATATTTCGACAACTAATGAAATACACCTTTATTGTTCTCATTTCTAAAAGGACAGTCTACCTTAGTATCCAAGTTTTGTTTCCAATCATTATAATTGAGACTAGTAAGTGTATTCTCTAACATCTAGGGGATTGAAAAACATTTGAAATCCTAAGAATCACAAAAATATTTGGTCAAGACCAACACTTCAAAATCCCCGTGAATTTTGTATGTCACGTTAGTGTGGACGTATACAAATTCAAACATTTGTAAGAGGAGATTTTATCCATTAATTTTATTGTCTTGTCAACCTATCTTTTTGACAAATAAAATTAATAGTTGGTCTGTCTTCGATCAAATATTTGGTCAAAACTTTAGAATTTAAAATAATATTGATTCTTCAAAATAATATCATTTAAATTCACCAACACCTCAAACACCGTGAATTTTGTATGCCACATTAGTGTGGACGTATACAAATTCAAACATTTGTAAGAGGAGGGTTTTATCCATTAATTATCTTGTCAACCTAACTTTATGACAAATAAAATTACCTCAAACACCATGAATTTTGTATGTCATGTTAGTGTGGACGTATACAAATTCAAACATTTGTAAGAGGGGTTTTACCCATTAATTTTATTATCTTGTCAACTTAGTTTTATGACAAATTAATAGTTGGTTTTCCTTCGGTCACACATATAATAGTAGTGACTCCGTTGGGGAGGATACTATTAAATGTGCCTAAGTGTATACTATTACTTGATACTAAGTCCATTAAATAGAATTGTGCCCTTCAGTTGGAGAAGATCACACACATCCTAAATAATTTCCTATAATCATCCAATAAGGAAGTTTGATCTAGTGATCCACAAACAAACTCATCCGTTGTGGAGGAATGCACTTAGAGCCAACACGCAAGTTTATTTGCATCACTTACAAACTAGTAATGGAGACCGTGGAATTTATTTAAAATCCCTCTCCCACTTAGTTATTTAAAATGAGGAATTTTATCATGCAAGCACACATACACACATCACAACAAGCACACATCCCTCTCCCACTAATGCGTCATCTTGATGCTTCTTGTAAGCATCTCGGTCAGCTCGCGTGGGAGTGGCAGGAGGTGCCTCAGGAATGGGATGCTCCAGGACATACAGTTTTCTTTCTTGAGTGAGAACTATTCTCAGATTCTTGTACCAGTCTAAGAAATTAGCTCCATTGAGCTTGTCCTTATCAAGGACAGAACGCAGAGAGAAGGTGTTCGTGTTTGACGACATGCCAATCTACAACAGAAAATGTAGAAAATAAATATAATATTCCACTAATCATTTAATTAGGCCTTTAACTAAATGATGTTCCCACTGAATTATAGAACTTTTGTACAATGAAGTCATGGATGTGGTCAAACCACACCTACTAGATTCTAACCAACTAGCTATAATTCTTGCGGGACAAGATCCACATCATACTACGCCTTGAGTTAGCTTTGGCTAAATCGCCCAAGACTTAGTATGATCGGTAGGTAACTAATTACCAATTACATCTCTATGCAACTCTTGTTTATAGGATCAAGATCCGCATGTATATTAAAACTTGAGTTAGCTTTGGCTAAATCACCCAAGAGTTAATATAAATGTGATTTTGTCCTATCTTCCAATCATTGGAAAATGCCTATAGTTATACCCAATCCAATTGAGTTAACTAGTTATACTTAATCTGATTGAGTTTGTACTCACCCAAGCGTTGATAGGCGGGACCAAGATTGTCCCTCCGCACCCTACCAAGATAATATGCGTTGCTCTGCTTTGGCAGATTCAACAACAACATGTGATCGAGGTAGTGATGGGTATCACGACATGGTAGGCATTTTGAGTTGACGCGATTAATATCTAATCTAATCGTTGATGTGTATCATATACGCGATTAAGATCTAATCTAATCGTCAATGCACTAATTAATTACTCTACTCTAGCATGCATATACACACACACAAGTAATTAATTAAACTGTGATTAGGTCATGACTCTACTATGATCTTCTCAAGCCAATGAGAAGATCGGACGGTCAACCTAGAGTCAACAGCTTCTCTAAGCTCCTCCCTTTGACTGCCACGTGTTGCTCGCACCCTCCTCGTAACTCCTCCTCGAGTGGACCTTCCACAACTCCATTTTGTACATTACAAAGATGAAACTCGAGTTACATTCAAGTCTAAACTATTTTACAACAGGAAATAAAATAGAAAGACACGACACGCAGGTCGCGTATCACATATACAACACGCACAATCACACAAAAATGGCGCGCAGACCATATTATGAATTACAACACATGTAACCAATCCAATTGGGGTTTTTTGGGTCATGACCATCACAAATCATACATAATTCTAAATTATGTATTTTATATAAATTTCTGTAATTTTTTAGCACGCAGATCACAACTTCCCGGTGGTCCCGTTTAGCGATTTTCGGGCGCGATCGCAGGACAATACCCCTTGCGGGGTTAGGGGCAGCACCCCTTCTCGCAAAATGAGTCTCATGAGTGTCCCACAACGATCTTACAGCGCCTTTAGCCGTTGTCCCAAAACATTTTGGGCGAGACCTTACCGTTACGGAAGGTGTTTCTCGGTAGTCAAAGCCTACAAGTGTTCAAACACTTGTTGCTTCGCTTCTACGAGAAAAATACTCTTAAAAATCATAAAATTAATAAAATCACAGAAACTTACAGAACTATAATTTTTCATAAAAATTATAATAAAAACAAGTACACACTTCGCACGTGGCTCTGATACCACTGTTGGGATTTTCGGGCCACAAAAACCGCTTTTTGCGTTACGGAAACCTCGAAGTTCCATGCCATCGGATCCATGCGAAGATTAAAATTTACATGTACAAGTTTTCTAATCCTAGATCTACACTAGATCTACATGGTAGAGATGTTATACCTTTGATGCAAAGCCCTTCGCTTATCCCGCTCGTCCAAGGTTCGCCGGATGTCAAGGGTATCAAGTGAACACCCCTCTATGTGTATCCATACGAACAAAAGGTGGAGAAGAAACCTTAGAGTGTGCTAACACTCTTGAAGGTTTCAGCCAAGGTGGAGGAGAGGGAGAGAGGAAGATGAGAGGAGGAAGAAGAAGGAGTCACACAAGCACATCCAATGTACACTTAAGTGGCCGACCACTTAATGGAGGAGTTTTTATCTCCATGGTATACCAAGGGTCACAACTCTTGGTCTCCCTCATGAGGTGGCACACACTCATGTAACCTTTGATGATGTGGCACATCATCATTGGCCGACTCTATGCCAAGTCACAATGACATGACATTTGGTCAAGTCAAGGTCAAGTCAAACTTGACTCTTCATCTTCCCTCTCAAGTCAAGTCAAACTTGACTTAAATTCTCTCATGGTTGATCAAATCCAACCTTTGATTCAAGTCAATTTAATTTAGTGAATCTCTATCCATTAAATTAAATTGATTTAATGAGTCATAATCTAAATTAGACTTATTGGACACATGAATCAAATTGAGTCCAACTCAATTAGTCTAGTTTGGATTACTGTTAATCCAATTTGGTTCATCACATGAACCTAATGTTAGAGTGTATACTGAAAGCCTAAGCTTTTGTAAACATTTATTTTGAATAAAGAATCACATTTGGTCAAATTATCTACATTTGTTTGTAGTTGTTCAATTAATTTATATTGTAGATAACATAGTATGTGGTGTCACATACAGAAGATGATGTTATCAGTACCTTATAAATTATAAACAGTAGCTCACGACCAAAATGGAAAGGAACAAACCATTGGAAGGTCGTAGTGTAATTAGGAATTAGTTTATCTTAACTATATAATTACACTAGTACACTTAGAGTGTATTGAGTAGGATCATTAGAGGTCGTTTCTTTTATACTGACTTTATAAAGGAACAAAGACCTCAGTTATTATGGAAGTGTGTGCTCTTAATCCTAATATAATAACAAGTACATATATTTGATATTTATTTCTTTAATTTATCAATGGGTGAGATTTAGTTCGATAAATCAATAAGTCCGATAAGTTGGGAAATGATATCACCTATAGTGTGTGTTGTTGATTATAGAAGGAAACTGTGTCCTAGTAATCTAGGTTGATAATGTCCCCAAGAAGAACTCATAAGGATTGTCATGTTAAACCCTGCAGGTGGACTTAGTCCGACATGACGATAAGGTTGAGTGGTACTATTCTTGGATTGAGATATTAATTAAATGAGTTATCAGTAACTCACTTAATTAGTGGACATTTAACATCTTAAACACAGGGAGACTAACACACTCATAATAAGAAGGAGCCCAAAAATATAATTTGGGATTGGTGCGGTAGTTCAATAATAGTTCTCTAGTGGAATGAATTATTATTGATAAAATTAAGTTGTGTGTTCGGGGCGAACATGGGATGCTTAATTTTATCGGGAGATCAAAACCAATTCCTCCTCTCGGTCCCTATCATAGCCTCTTATTTATAGAGTACTATACCCACCTATACCTACCTTCATACCCATGATGAGGGGGCCGGCCAAGCTAGCTTGTGGTTCAAGCTAGGGCCGGCCAAGCCTTGATTCATGGGTGGCCGATCCTAGCTTGAACCCAAGCTTAGGTAGTCGACCCCCATTAAATTTAAAAGAATTTTAATTTTAAAATTTTCTTATGTGGAAGATATAATTTATTGGAGAGAATTAAAATTAAAATATCTCTTCTACAAAAGATTAAGAAAAGAGATTAGATCTCTTTCCTTATTTGTAGATAGGAAAGATGTTTTATTTTTTCTCTTTGTAAATTATTCACATGTTGAAAAATTAAAATTATAGAAATTTCTTTTTATCAACCATGAAGGGATTTTAAAAGGAAATTTTATTTTTTAAAATTTCCGAAGACAAATAAGGAATTTTTAATTGTTGATTAAAAGTTGTTTTGTTTGATCTCCATGAGGTGGCCGGTCATTACAAGGTTAATTGAGAAATTTTATTTTATTTTTCTCAATTAATTCATGTCAAGGAAAGTTAAGGAAATTTTATTATAATTAAATTTCCTTATTTGGCAAAGCTAAGGAATATAAAAGAGGGGGTTGGGGTGCCTTCATGACACACAACTTTTATTATTCTTCTCCCTCTTTTCTTCCTTGGTGTGGCCGGCCCCTTCAAGCTTTCTCTTCTCCTTGTTGTGGCAGAACCTCTTCTTCCTTTTGGTGATCAAGTTATGGCCGGATACAAGCTTGGAGAAGAAGGAGAGAAAGCTTATATCCCTTGGAGCATTGGTGGTGTTTTCTCTTCATCCTTGGAGGTGCACTTGAGTTGGCCGAATCTTACAAGGAGGAGAAGAAGGTGTTTTGGTGGTTTCTCATCTCGGAAGATCGTTGCCCACACAACGTCCGAGATTAGAAGAGGAATACGGTAGAAGATCAAGAGGTCTTTCTAAAAGGTATAACTAGTATTTTTTCCTTTCCGCATCATACTAGTTATTTTTGGAAATAAATACCAAATACAAGAGGCATGCGATTCTAGTATTTCGAATTTGTTTTCGATATTGTGTTCTTTGTTTTATTTCTTTTCCTTGTGATTTGATTGTTCTTTTCGGTTGACCTAAAGTTATTTAAGGAAATTAAATATTAACTTTCCTTAAAAGGCTTTGTCTAGTCGGTGGTGGTTGTTCCCATATCCAAGAAGGTCATGTGCCTCGCCACGTCAGTACTGGGAGCCAATTTTGGAAACTAATATTTAATGAAATTAATAACCTAGGTGATTTGGATCGAACGTGTTAAGTTCCGCAGGAGATCCGAGTCTAAACCTAAAAGAACAAATAGATTAAACTTTGGATCAAACGTGTTAAGTTCCGCAGGCGATCCAAGTTTAATTTAAAAGAACACATGGTAGCTAGATAAAGGTTCAGACCTTTGTACAAAATTTTATACAATGGAACCATTAGGTTTACCGAGTAGCAACCAACACCTAATTCTCTAGGTACATCAAATGAACCTAATCTCCATCTAATTGCCCTTTATGTGTGACCCTATAGGTTTTTATAACGTTGGCAATGCTCCTAAACCCATTTAGAAGCATAAGTAATGAGCGGTATCTAGCAACACATCATTACTACCCAAGTTACAAGAATGTTGAGATCCAACATCACCTTGTGACTACTAATTGTGACTCTTCACAATATATGACAAATGTTCTTCTATCCTTGACATCTAGATTAATCAATTTGAGGCATAGACGGTGTCATCCTCTGATTAATCTAAATCTTGAACTCCAAGTAGACTCACTATAATCAAATGAGCTCAATATCTCATATTGACTCATTTGGGCATGACCATGCACTTAGTGGTCTCACTCTATCAAGAATAACGATATCACTCCCGTTATATAGGAGGGATAGATCCCATCTACATCACTCACATCCCTCCGCATAATTTGTTACATACCCAGTAATCGCCTTTATAGTCCACCCAGTTACGGGTGACGTTTGACGAAGGCAAAGTGTGCAACTCCTTATGTAGGGAACCATGGTGACTTCAGGTCCAAGGACTAATAGTCATACTAATAGCCACACGAGAAAGTATATGACACTCATATAACGATCCATGATACTTTCTCATGGTGGGTCATTTAGTATACATTCTCCAATGCATACACATGTGTCAACTTGATATCTCTATATCCATGACTTGTGAGATCAAGTCATCGAGTTGACCTACATGCTAGTCTCGTCGTATTAACACTGTCCCTAAATGTTAATACTTGACTAGGAATGATTAAGAGTAGTGTTCTCTATATCATCTCACTATCGATTCAACCAATCGATTGATATAGATAAGAACATTCTACTCAAGGACGCTATTATACTTAGTTATTTGACACAAATACAAGTAAGTATAATAACCAAAACAAATGTCTTTATATATATAGGAATATGATACAATGAGTCCATACAACAATCATCATATGATTGGCTCTAGGGCTCTAACTAACACTCGCCCCTTACTCGGCCTATTAGTTTTAACCAAAAAGTTCAATTCGGACCGGGCATCTATTTTATCCGATTGGATCGTAGTTATGATTGGCTGAATTGCTCGACCGAGCTATTCAGTTGTGCTATCTTAAAGAAATCTTAGCCTTTGAGAGTACTGACTCATCTTGAGCTATTCGTCCATATTAAGAGGTTTGGCGTTCGATCGGCCTGATGATCTAGTCGAATAACCTCTTGTCCCAATGGTCTGACCAACCAATTGGACTGATAGGATACCCTTTTGGCTACGACAATTGACTATGCCGATTTCAAGGGTTAACCCTTCTTTGACTTTGATCGCCATATTAGCTAGTCTCTTGGACTTTGACCTGACTTGGATGACCTATCTCAATCACCATATCAGGTCAAATTTTGTTAGAATTGTGGAAATACCTTCCCACGTGGGAGCTTATTTGGTGACTAATTTGCCCCCACGGGCTTAGCCGTTGTCGTAAGTGGGTTGGTAGTACCAACACCAGGTCATGAGTTCGATTCACAGGGCTGGTAAGGAATAATATCCCTACATCCTATGATGGAAATATTCAGCCCTGCCACCTACTTGTTTTAATAGTTATCATGATTTATTTTTTTCGTATTAATCTTGATGCCGGTTGATAGGAGCTTGAGGACGAGGATTATCGTGTTATTTGATGACTAATTTACTCTCTCTTGGAGAAGTTACGGGGCCACTAAAATGACAAACTTCATCTTTTTATAGAATTTACAGAATTCTTTACCATTCTCTATCCTTAGCCACTGCCTTCTCCCGTACCGTGTTTTTGTCTCTCCTTTGCCTGTATAACTCCTCTATTTTCGTAAACGTCGTCTTTATCTCCCTTACTATTTTCTTTTGTTGTATCAATCATTACTAACTTCACCTCGCATGATACCGTACGGGAATGATTGCTACAATCGACACTCGACAGTTAACCTAATATATGGGGCCGATCTAGATGACGATTTCGTTTTTTCATAGACAGCTAACCTAATATTGATACTTAATTTTTTAAAATTATTTTGGTCCTATGATCAAGTTTTGTTATGCTGACAATGATATTGAGCCAGCACCTCTTTGAAATTATAAATATATATATATATAGGTGTTTTTATAAAATGGATTGACCGTACTGTGAGAGGAGACAAAATGCAATTCGTGTAGTAACTTTTTCCACTAAAACCAGAATTATTTGGAGGGCAGATTCGCAAGGAATTGATTCATGAACAAATAATTATAGATCAAAAGTTCCTAGAAATGGGAATACTATTCGTCAATAAAAAAAGCATCAAATTCTTGACAAGGAAATGCGATAAAGTCATCATTTTTATGAACTTTTTAAAATATCTTTCCCTTTAATTTTTAGAAAATTTATTTTTAAATTATTTTAATAATTTTGGATTTATTTGTTACTAAAATAGTTCAAAATTAGTATTTATTTAAAATGAAAAGTATTCGGGCCATTTTGTTGCCCCGTCAGTTCTACGTTGAAAATAAGATAGAAACTTCAATGGCGGAATGAAAAGTTTTCCCTTAAAATAATTAAATTAATAAATTATTATTCGAGAATATTTTTTTCCCAACGCGAGCTTATAAATTCCCCCTCCTACTTCTAAACTACCGGCTGCGCTAAACATTCCCTCTCCCTTCCCAAAGGCTTCCGATCGATCGCATCCGGCGACGACCATGGAGGCGGAGAGTGTCTGCAAGTCTCGGTGGCAACGGAAGGCTGACGGGGCGGCGGTGATGCCTCGCCGGGAGAGGTCGAAGGGCGTCGACGACAACGGGATCGAGTACGAGGTGGAGGAGTTGGAGGAAGAGGAGCGGATAGGCTCGTCGTCGGGCTGGAACAGCGGCCTGGGGTTCCTCCTCCGGCCCGACCTTCGGTTCTCCCTCCTCCGAGGCCGGACCACCGGCGGGGCCGAGAAGTTGTCGGAGCGGTTCGTGATCCATCCAGATAACCGGTAAGTGCTATTCGATTCAAAACTTTTTCCCATTGCTTACCACCCCCACTCCCCAGTTTTTCCTCCTTTTTTTTTCTCGATCGATGTCGATGGTCCGTGCTTCCTTTCATTTCGAATGATGTCGATGAGCACGGAACGCACCTATCCCTGTTGTCGGAACGGTTCCAGATCGATCCAGACAACCGCAAAGTGGCAACCGACAACTTTCCCTCATTTTTTCGCTTTTCTACTGTTTTATCTTTATTTTTTAAAACCTTTTTCTTTTCTTTTCGATCGATCTCGATGGGCACGAAAGTCACTGTCCGTATTTGCGAATCACGGGAATAATTAATGACACAGTAGACGTCTTTGGAGAGCGGCCACACTGCTTCGAGTCCGCGGTAGTTAGTGAATCGGACCCGGGCGGACCATGGTCTAGGGCCCATGAATGTTCTTCAAATACTATTAAAAGAAAAAATAACAATCAAGTTCGAAATCGGATAATATTTCAAACTAAAATTAGAATATATTAAAAATGCTGAATATTTGAGAGGCTGGGGATTGCGATTTTACCGATGATAGCCTTTGATTCGAAACTGGTGAATCGATCCAAATTTGCTGTAATATGTAATATATATTTAATTGTTTTTATTTTCAATGTCTATATTCTTCCAGAAAACGAAAATCTTAAGAGTGTTTCGAATTCTCAAAATGGAATTGAGAAACATTGTTGGTTTTGTACATTGTTTCCTTTTCAGTCGTGGAAATGGGGGAAGGAAAATTCTGAAACGATAGTGGGTAAGTGTTACCTGTAAAACTAGGGGGAAAAAATAAATTTAGAATGAGATATTCGGAGGAAGTCGCAAAGTAGAATTTTCTCAAACATTTTTAGTTCGTGTCTAATGGCTTCTTCCTCGTCGATCGCCGGGACATCCCGATCGGCCGGGGTGGGGGTGGCGGTGGTGGCGCAGGTGGTACCATCTATGGACTCAGTTCATACTCCTCTGGGCGGTGTACTCCTCCTTCTTCACCCCGATGGAGTTTGGCTTCTTCCGCGGGCTCCCCACGAACCTCTTCGTCCTCGACATCGCCGGCCAGCTCGCCTTCTTCATCGACATCTTCGTCCAATTCCGCCTCGCCTTCCGCGACTCCCACACCTATCGCATTATTCCCGATCCTACCGATATCGCCCTCCGGTTCGCCCCTCGTCCCTCTTCTCACTCTGAATTAACTGAATTGACTGTAAGGGTTGTATTCCCAAATTTCGTGATTCAGGTACGTGAAATCGAGCTTTGTTTTTGACTTGCTCGGTTGCTTCCCATGGGACTATATCTACAAGGTATTCCTAAATTTCCAGAATGACAATTGTTTCTTTTCAAGATATTTCGAAGGTGATATATTTGCAGCTGATTAATTCATTAATTTTTTACTTGCCCAATGGTGATAAATGAACCAGCAAAAGTTTAATTGCATGAGGATCAAACTTTAGGTTTAGTTTTATTTTTGAACTTTAGTAAAGAAAAACAACAGGAAGTTAACTTGCCAAACAATTAAGGGGATTTAAAAAATCTTATTCCGGTAGTTTACAGACCCTTTTGTTTGAATAGTGATCAAGATCTAGAGCATTAAGAAAAACGATGCCACTAAACCAAGAAATTTATTGTAAATTTGGTTCTTGGAATGAAATTGATAAGAAATGGAATAAGTTTTTATAGGGAATAGAATAGGAATATCTATTCCTTAGTTTTTTCATGGAACAAAATAGATGGTTCATTTGAATTTGTATGTTTAGTTTTCTAACTGATAAGGAATAGAATAGAGTAAGAAATAGATATTCCTAGAATAGGGTAACGAATAACTATTCCTTTGAACTAAACACACTATTGTTAATGGCATATGGTTCTAGTGCTTGTTTTATATCATTTCATAATACCAATTACTAAGGCAATTAAGCTATTCTTAATCAACCTGGATTTTGTTTACTAAGGTTCCATAAAATGTCATCTACATAAAACATCTCTTATTCTAAAGGTATATTTGTACTACAAACTAACTTGCACAACCTGAACAAATTTGCACTACCAAACAGCCAAAAATAGTTATGTTGGGAAATTACCACTTTGGCACAAGTGAAAAAAGAGCATGAGTATATATATTTTTTTTCTATCTCGAAGTTTCAAGCCAATAAAGCACATGGATGTTAATATTGAGATCGATTTATTGATTGACCATACAGGCTTCTGGAAATAAAGAAATAATAAGATATCTTTTGTGGATTCGATTAACTCGAGCATGCAGAGTTACAGATTTTTTTCAGAAGCTGGAGAAGGATATCCGGATCAATTACTTGTTCACAAGAATTGTCAAACTTCTAGTAGTGGAGCTCTATTGCACTCATACAGCTGCCTGTATTTTCTATTATCTTGCAACGACATTACCTGAATCTATGGAAGACTATACATGGATAGGCAGCTTACAGATGGGTGGTTACAAGTATTCACATTTTAGAGAGATTGATCTTTGGAGGCGCTACATTACATCACTATATTTTGCGATAGTAACTATGGTGACTGTTGGTAATTTCTCTTCTGACATTTCCAACAATAAAAAACCACATTTTCTTAGATGCTTAAAGAGACACTGATCTGTATTTTTCACCTTTTTAACTATGACTTTCTTGGAGAAACAAAGAGCGTATTTAAGTTTCTCAGATATGCAGGTGCTATATCTTGTTGAACATAGAAAGGTTGTTCCCAAATACTTTACAGTGAAAGAAGATGGATTTTTGCGTTTTGTGTTTGTCTTTATACCAATGCAATGTGACACAAACACAAACATGTATTGAGCTTCAATTATGATTATAATCTCCTGCTTACCACACAGAGACACTGCCTATTTTTGTGGTAAATGTCTAGTTATCATTCTTTTCAGAATTAAAATTGTTGGTCAACAGGAGAAAGATTAGTGATTTGTTTTTTTTTGAAGAACTAGTAGTGTTTCAAACTTGTAATGATGCATTCTAGAACTAGACAAAATTGTAAAATGAAATAAAATAGATTGAGATGGTATGGACATGTTCAAAGGCGACTAACAAATTTATAGTTAGAAGAGTTGAATCAATTAGTGTGGAAGACATACGAGCAAGAGTAAAACAAAGGATACTTCATTTATATAATGAAAAATGATTTATGATTTGAATAATTCTATCAATATAGACAGTACATAGAGGTCAATAGAGGGCTAAGATGGACTTAGCCAATTCAAATGGTTGGAGTAAATATGGCTTGATGATGACAAGGAACTAAAAGTACCGAATTCATGAAGTAACGATCATTCTTAGTTGATGTTTGATCTTTATGAATGAAAATAAATAAGTAAATAACATAGAAACATGTGGCTATAAAGAGATCCCTAGATATTCAAACTTGAATATGTTCTGCTGTGGCTCAACTTGAGTTTCAATTCGGCAAAATTTTTGGGAGCAAAGATCTTTCTGCATGGAAACACTGAATAAATGTATGCATCTGATATTTGTTCATTGTCTTGTTTTTCTCGTCATATATTTTCTTCATACATGACCATTAATTGTCCATACATCATCCATGTCTTATTGGTTCATATATGATGACCAATATTGGCGATCGCTTCGCCTTTTTGCCACACATATGATGATCAATCATACAAACTGATTCCTTTGGTTCTGTTTAATTATTTTTTTCTTTTATTCAATGCTCTTTTGTGTGTTGTTGCTGGTAGGATATGGAGATATACATGCAGTTAACCTGAGAGAAATGATATTTATAATGGTTTATGTCTCCTTTGATATGATTCTGGGAGCATACCTTCTTGGTAATATGGCTGCACTAATTGTCAAAGGATCAAAGACTGAAAAATTCAGAGATAAAATGAAGGATCTTATTAAGTACATGAACAGAAACAGATTAGGTAGAGACATACGGGACCAGATAAAAAGTCATGTGAGGCTGCAGTACGAGAGTAGTCAAACTGATGCTTCAGTAATCCAAGAACTACCTGCTTCAATTCGTGCTAAGGTGCTTCAATTCGTGTATATGTAGTCATAGGACTTCAATTTCCTCATCATTCATCTGCTACATTTATTTTCTGTCTTGTACCTAGAAATTATGATAATGTGCTATTTAGTGTATAAAGTTCTAGCATACTAGCTTGTTATCACCTTCTTAATAGTTGTACAAAATAAAGAATAATGGTTTCTCCCATTGCATTGTGCATAATGCCACCTTTATTTTATTTTATTTTATTGTCTTTTATAATAAATATGTGTAATACTAAGCAACGTTTTCCTTTTCCAGATTTCTCAAACATTATACAGAACCCACATCGAACAAGTTCCACTTTTCAGGGGTTGCTCAACTGAATTCATTAATCAGATTGTAAGTCTTCAACTTTATTCTTCAAGAAATATATACCAATTTTTTACTTGTGTCATATTTTAATTTCTTTTTGTATGGCCTTCATGAGATGAAGATTCTTTGCTTTGAATACATCATTCATGTAAATATAGATTCCTATCTTATCACGTTGAATACTTGCTAACTACATATTGGAAAACTTAGTAAAAATGGTGTCATTACAACTTTTCACCAAATGAATATTATATGACCCAAATTCCCTCGAAGGCAATATCAGGGAAACCACCTTGGTACAGATATCTGGTTGATCTTAAATCATAAACATCAGTCCCCTGTTCAGAGGACTCCACGTGCAGACTCCGCATACCAAAATCTGTTTCCAAGAGTGCCTCAGTGCATATGGCATTACTGTAAAGCACAAGATTATACAGATATACCCCATCAATAGCTGCTAAACATTCTGTTACAGAGGTTGTGAAGTAGTGTTTTCTTACAAAGGCATCACTCATTAACTTTGACTAAGTTGATGCTTTCTGGACAATTTCGAATTTGAATGTTCTTATATTTCTATCTTGACTACAGAGCTAGTATTAACTAAATCCTCATGCTTTTAATCTCTTAATCAACACATGATATATTGTGAGTGCCCCTCTGCTATCTAGGTATGCCAAAAGACTCAGAGGATTGGAATAGAAGATATAAGATCCTAAGCTAAGATCAGTTTAGTATTGCAGTTTCTAATTCAGCAATCTAATGTGGCAGGTAATTAGGCTTCAGGAGGAGTTTTTCCTTCCTGGTGAAGTGATATTAGAACAGGGCAATCCAGTTGATCAACTGTATTTTGTCTGTGACGGTGTCTTGGTAAGCATCATATTCTATATTATTGCCAATCTGCTAGAATTTTATTTATTATATCGCTGTATATTTTTATGATGGACCAAGATCTCTAATTATGTACAATCTAAATATAAGTAGCTTTTACTACTTTTTGTCTAGCATGCGCAAATATTTTGAATGATTTAACATTACATAGATTTGATACGCTTATAGAATCTTATGGACTTGGCACCTTTGGTGATTCAGTTGACATTATGTCAATTAGTTGTTGTACCATTTATAGTCTAATTGATGGAACTGTGTTAATGTTGTATATGGTCCTAATTCCTTTTTGTTTTTTCACGCCAGGAAGGAATAGAGATCGGAGAAAATGGACTAGTAAGTAATCTACGATTGGAGCCTAATAGCTCATTTGGAGAAGTTGCCATTCTTTGCAAGATCCCTCAGCCATATACTGTTCGAGTTTCTGAACTATGTAGATTGATGCGTCTTGATAAGCAAGCTTTAACAACTATTCTAGATATGTATTTTGTGGATGGTAGGATAGTTTTGAGAAATCTTGAGGTAAACTCTCAGTCTTCTTGAAAGTTTCTTTGTTGTGCTCAAAACTCAGACTAGTTGCTTTCTATAACCTTCTTATAATGTTTACCTGTTTTCTAATATCCCTTTTTGTTTGTTTTGTTTTGTTCTTTTTTTGAAGGGAAATGATTCGAACCACCATATCAAACAACTGGATTCTGATATCACCTTTCATATTGGGAAGCAAGAAGCTGAAATTGCTCTGAGGGTTAACAATGCTGCTTCTTATGGGAATCTGAATCATCTAAAAGGATTAGTTAGAGGAGGAGCTGACCCTAAAAAGACAGATTATAATGGTTGTTCACCTTTGGTATGAAATTAGGGAACATTTGGAATATTCTTCCCACATCAGCGTCACACAATTGTGGTTCACAAGCATTACTCAGTTTGTTTATAAAACAAAATGTTTTTGTTACTGCTAGACCTAGAACTACAAAAGGCACCAGTAGGAGCATGCATAGTTTAAATTTAACTATGTTTTACAGAGTTACACTCATACTTTTATTAATGAAATGCATCATTTGCTTATTGTTAGAATATCTTAATAAATGGAGGCAGCAAACTGCATGTTTCAACTGTCACAATAAGTGATTCCTCTACTGAAACTGCATGCTTCTCTTCAAAACTATAATATCAATTTTGAAGTTTAAACATCATTACATTACTTGGTAGTGCCAGCATCTACTTCTAACACTAAAACTACTCCTTCTCAGCATCTTGCAGCCTCAAGAGGTCATGAAGATATTGCCATATTCCTCATTCAAGAAGGTGTAGATGTCAGCCTTATGGGTAAGCTTATTTTAGTTTTTATACAAGTGAGTTTGCTTTGGACAATAGATTCAAGTTACTAGGATTATATCATGATCATTCCAACCAGATAAATTTGGAAACACACCGTTGTTAGAAGCCATCATTCAAGGACATGATAGGGTGGCTTCTTTACTATTCAGCAAGGGGGGGAAGCTGTGTCTTAAAGAGGCTGGTAGCTATCTTTGTGCAGCTGTTGCAAGGGGAGACACTGATTATGTTAGAAGGGTTTTGACCTATGGAGCAGAACCAAATGTAAAGAATCATGATCTCCGCACACCACTTCATGTAGCTGTTTCTGAAGGGTTATTCTCTATTACAAAGATGCTTATAGATGCTGGGGCAAGTGTATTTGCTGTTGACAGGTAAGCTGTAAAAACACAATATTAGACTCATTCTTGCATTTGTTTGATCTGATTCCACTTTAGAACTCCTTGCTCTTGAACTTAAAAATCTCAACCTTCAATCCCTGTGTGTATTATCAAATTTTCTCTGAATGTATAGTATTAAACTTTTTTTATTTAGAGAGATCACTAGTATTTGGAGTGGTGTACCTGTCAAATACCACATGAGTGTGGCAATTTTCTTTTCCTTTCCATATTTGGTAGTGATAGTTGTCTCTTGAGCTAAATTTGATTTCAAATGGGTGTAGCTTAATTATATAGCGTCCTCAAATTTTGTCTACTTGTTATTTGTTGTTTATAGAATAGGCTACTTAAAATACTTTGTATTTAAGAACAAAGTGTTAGCTTAAGAGATGAAAGCAATTCTAGAGAGTTTGAATTCCTTTAACATTGTAAAAAATGCATAAGTAAACAACTGACTGCATTTTTGGTTCACAGGAATTGCTATTAATCAGCTTTGAGAGAATGAGAGAATAGCTTATAACTTTACTATTCTTGGTTGCAAAATGAGCTTGGAATTTTATGCCTATCCTTTCAAAAAAAAAAAAGAAGAAGAAGAAGAAGAAGAAAAGAAAATACATATACAATTCTGATATGTTTGAATTTTATTCCTTAATCCAAATTAAAACACTTTCTTCGTTAGTGTGTACTAACTAGCAAAGCACTTTGATCGTCAAAGCAAGACATTGATGACCCTTATTCAGAGTAAACTAAGCTATCATTGCTAGATATGCTAGGTTATATGATTTCATGTGGTGACTATATGAAAATTCCTTAGTCCAAGCATGCAAAATATTCCCTTAAAATGTCTTTGTGGGCTATGCGATGTAGACATTTCTAAAAAACAACTAAATTTACAGGTGGGGAAATTCTCCATTAGATGAGGGCCTAAAGACTGGAAACATGTCGATGATGATGCTGTTGGAAGAAGCAAAAAAGGCAGAACTAACAAAATTTCCTGGGCGTGCTGAAGAGTATCAAGGTATACACATCAGTGCTACTGCAAATATTTGTGAAGACAACTTTCATTTATTCACATGCTCGAAGAATACTCGTCTGTTTTAATAAATTGTCTGCGACCCTGTCTTATTTTGGATCTATAGTCTAGTAATTTATGACAAGGCACTGTGTACTTCACTGATTGCTTTCCCATGACCTCCATTCCATGGTTTTTACATACCATGGTTTCCCATTTGCCATTCAATCAATGGCACAATTTCATTTTGTTCTCTAGACTTCTTTGCAAGTTGTCCACCTTTACGGAATTTCAATATTTATGAAATATCTCTTAGAATGTGTATACCATACTATTATCATCCTCTAGAGAGCACAAATGTGCATCTGCTGCTTGTTATTCTGATATTTTGCAGACCTAAAATATCACATTAACTGATATCCTAACAATTTACTAATCATTTTTACTATTTTTCAGGCATAATACAGCCACGGAGGCGATGCACAGTTTTTCCTTTTCACCCATGGGATCCAAAAGAGAAAAGAAAAGAGGGAGCAACGTTGTGGATCCCCAAGACCATAGATGAGCTCATAAAATCCTCTCAAGAGCTGCTAAACTGCTCAGGTTTATATATTTTAGCAGAGGATGGAGGCAGGATATTCGATGTCTCCATGATAAATGACAAAGAGAAGTTGTTCTTGGTTGCACACAACGATATTGAATAAATGATAAGTAAGAAGTTCGATGCACTAGTAACATTAGCGCATCACACGAATCATATTGTTTGCCACACAATTAGTAACATTAGCACAATTGGGACATTACTAGTTAACCAAAAGGTAATATTTGAGCATAATGATGTTGATACTGTGATCTCAATTCATACAACCTTAGTCGATGGGTGGATAAGTTTGATTGCTTTTATGAACTAGCAACTTTTGATCAATCTGCTCCTGCTCGGGATCAAACATGGAGATGAGGTATGTTATACTATTTTGATAAAGATAAGAGTTTAATGTACTAATATGCTATTTCACTTCTTTATTTAGAAATAGTTTGTTGAATCTATCAACCTTTCATCAATTAAGGTTGAAAGGCCAAGGCCTTGATGACTCATTCAACATTGATCGATCGGTTCACTTAATTAGTACACATGGGATTGTCACATTCATATGCCTCTTGTTTACTTGTCCTGCCTCAGAAGTGGCTCTTGGCTCCTCTCCCTCAACCTCATCGATGAGCACTCACACTCCTGGGACAAAGGCAACATGGGAGGAAGGTAATTTTGCTAGGTCAATTTCAAATTTAAATCATACCTGTTTAATAATATTTATGTTATAATAGTTATCATTTCTAATTATTATAACGCAGACTTGATTTGTTTAATAATATTTATATTGTAATATTTACTTATAATGTAAACTTGATTTGTTCATCTAATATTCATATTATAATAACTATAAAATTGTAATTGTTATAATACAGATTTATCTTATTTAATAATATTATATTATAGTTGTTATTAAATCATAATCATAATTTATCATGTTCACACGTCGATAATCCATTGATTCAGGATTTAAATTTGAAATCAAACTATCAAAATCAAAATCAGTATATTTAAAGATAATTATGTAATTTTAAAAAGGAGACCGGTGGGCTAGGATTTTTTTTGAAATTCTATGTGCATTGATTTGTTGTAATATCGAACTATATGGAATGTAATCAGGTCACACTGCAAGTCACACGCGCGGTTATTATATTCAGTTCTGCAGTTGGTATAATAATTTTTGCCTATTTTTTTTTAATGGTGGTGTCGGACCTACAAAATCATCAGATACACGTGCTGTAAAACCAGCAAAATCCCTCTCTCAGCGTTACTTCGCGTGTGAGGCGGGGAGCCAGGACGAGATGGCGGACTCCGACGAGTGCAAGACCGCCAAGACGAGATCCAACACCATCGCCAGTGGCGAGGAAGGAGTTCGCGGGCGGATCGAGATCGAGCTCGACCCCGTCGTCGCTGGCCGCGGCGGCGATACGCTTTATTCCGTCCTTTGCGATTTCGTCGCCGGCGTCGTTTCGTCGCCTCCGTCCTTTCTCTTCCCACGGATCATGTTCTCCTTTGCTAAGTCCTTTCCCCGCCTTCAGGAAGCGTCGAGAAACTCCTCGAGGAACCTCCGCCTCTGGACTCGTCGCGGCGGCTCCATTCGCGCCATCTTTGTCATCTCGGTACGCGTAGCCATTAAGGCTCTCTTCCTGCTTTCTTTAGACCTTGAATTTTAGATCGAGGTGTGTAATTTGCGTTTGCGGATTTCCAAAAAGATCCCACTTTGCTCACTTTTTTTTTTTAAAAGAAAAAAGATTTGAAGAGATTGCAAGCTGAATCCTGGATGATTTAGGATTCTTTGTTCGATGTGTACTGATAGAAATTCCATGGTATGACAATAGCTGCTTCTTTAGTAATTCGACCTATGAATTTTTTTAACTGCATTCAGATGAACAAGTTGTAAAAAATCTGAGACATGCACAATTTTCATGCTCAATGAGGAAGCCATCAATCCAACCCGCGTCCATGAAACAATTTGGCAACATAATCACGCCAACAAAATACATCTGCTAAGACAAAATGAATGTTAAACAATAGATAGCCTAATACATGTGTTCTGTAGTCAAGATATAGCAATGAACATAGCAACACAAACTACAAATTAGCAAAAATTGATAAGAACGACGCACATAGAGTTACTGGCTGCCTTTTACTGAGTTGTGCAGTTCTAGGAGACCTTTTTCTCCCCATTCAGTTTCTGCAGTTTACTTTTACGCATGGTGAAACTTTTGTATGATTTGTTGAGATGCATGAGTTATGCTCTTTAAGTTTGAATTCTACACAAAGTTCCCACTTTTCAGGTTTTAATCATATCCAAATGTGTTGGTGCAAGTTTACAGAAGTCATACTCTGAATGCTTTTAGATCTTCCTATATATCCTGTTGCTTGCATTCACAAATTACAAAAGTTCCATCTTATGAAGAAATCACGAGTACAGTACTCTTCTGCACTTGAATTATCTGGTTAATTTAACTGCACCATTGTTTTGTATGCCATTCCATTTTTTAATCTCTTACAAGAAGTCTTAGTGTTTGATTTCTTAAAAATTCCATCAAATGAAGAACTAATATAGTGAGCACAGTACTTTGTGGCACTAGAAGTTTCTAGTTAATTCAACTGCTCTAACTTTTGCATCACAAGTCTTGCATAAGAAAACTTAGTGCTTGATTTTTTTTATTTTTTATTTTTAAATTCCATCATTTAATGAACTAATATAGTTAGTACGGTACTGAGTACTCTGCAGTACTAAAAGTATCTGTTTAATTCAACTGCAGCATTTCTTTGTATGCTATTGTATCATAAGTCTCTAATAAGATATCTTAGTGCTTGATGGCTTAAAAGTCCCATCATATGGATAACTAATATAGTTAGTACAGCATGCTGTTGCACTGGAAGCATCTGATTGATTCAATAGTA
Source organism: Zingiber officinale (assembly GCF_018446385.1). Classification (NCBI taxonomy): domain Eukaryota; kingdom Viridiplantae; phylum Streptophyta; class Magnoliopsida; order Zingiberales; family Zingiberaceae; genus Zingiber; species Zingiber officinale. The sequence goes on from NC_055996.1 coordinate 105,966,926, forward strand.
GCATTGCTTTGTATACTGTTTACTGAACAATCTCTTTCCAAGAAATCTTCGTTCTTGATTTCTTTATCACAATCCTATTCTTTCATTTTTCTTTGAGAACAAGATTGCATTTTTGGATACTGCTGTTGTTTTAAATCACCATACAAGTATATATCAATTCATTCATCTTGTTTGGATACTCTATGCCTAAAGCAATCCTACCTGTGTAACACATTTCACTGTCACACACATGTTATGCCACTGCAATGACTAATATGTTTTTCACTCTAGCGAACATTGAAAACGACTTATCAAATTCTTTTCTGCATGACAGGTTGGAACAATCACTCTTCTGGCTTTGACAGGCTTGCTGATTTTTTTATGTTTCTTGTTCACAGCCACACTAAATGCTGTTATTGTTTCTCTACTGGTGTCTTTGGTAGCTGCTGGTGGTTTTTTGGCTTTCTTCTTTTCATGCTTAATCGCAATTTATATTGGCACATTATCCATAGCAGCTTTTGCAATCTCCATAACAACTATCTCAACAATCATAGCCATCATGGTAGCTACTGGTATGTAATAAATTCTTTTCATCAATTGTTTATATTTTCAGATGCCCTTTAGGATGAAAGAATCAATTTATATTCCAAACAAAATAACAAATAAGTGGTAATTGTATTTTTCTCGAGAAATATTTCTTCATAGCATTTTCTCAGTGATCTGCAATCGTTCCCTTGTGAAAGATCCCTACCTGTATAATTATTTTTACATCTCTTTCAAGTGAGTTGTTTACTACATCTAACCCATTCAAATTTAATTATATAATGATTTAATCACTTGAATTTTATTGCATACAAAGTAAACCACTAATTACTCATCTTTACATTAATTGGAGTAATTTACTTTGTGAAATTTGTACCTACCATAGATTATGATAACATTAATAATATTCACTGTCAAAAGATTAAGAATCCTAGGATTGTGTGGTACATATATCTTTTGACGTCTTTCGTTATAAAGTTTTGGTTCTGAATACTTTCAGGTCAATTGGCTTTAATCTGAAAACTTGGATCAGATCAATTTTGATCGAGAATTGATCGGATTCAACCCAACCCATATATGCATTTATGTAACTGCTACCTAAATCTTTTTTTTTTATGGAAATATATTTGTGATTTGAATTAAATTCTCGTCGTTTAAACATTGTTGCAGGATGGATTGGATTCTTCTGGGTCATTTGGCTTGTTGCCAAGAAAAGTTTGGGCCTCACGTCGCAATCAGTTAGTAAGGCAAGTTCCATCATATCAACATATTCAAAAACTCGGCAAGCAAGCTAGGATGCTGCACCGAGTACTTCAGGTTGAAAATGATTGATTTTGCGAACATTCGTATCTTTATACTTGTTGATTGCAAGCATGTAAGTATATCGACAACTGATGCATCATGCTCAGTTTTGACATTCAATGCAATTCATTGCACAACTTCACTGAGCAAATGCATGTGATAAAGTTGTGTTTGCATTTTGTTAGAGAGGAATAGTTAAGTATAAATGAAAAGAATCCCTTTGGCTTGAAGTTTGAACTAATCCTTAGCATTTCCATTTTGCATGAGATTGGAGTACTTGTATTTTGTACCGCATAATAGTCCATGTACATTGATAAATCATGTATCGAACAAGTACAAAATATTTTTTTAAAAAAAGGAGGTTTTCTTCACTAGTGAAAAATAGTGAAGTTTTGTTAATTTTATATTGTTTTTCTTTTGGTGGTTCATGGAGAAAAATAATGGAAAAGAAATCAGTGTTGGAACTCAACTAAGCTACTTGGACATGGATCATATACCTTCTGTTCTTCCCTTTTTTTTCTTGCAAAAAGAAAAAGAAAAAAGTTTTATTTGATTGTATTTGCTTTACTACATTATCTATATAAAATATCCTTAAGTTGTTTTTTGATCCATAGCTATAGAAACTTGATCAGAAGAGCTTTGGATAACTTATTCACTAATTGAATAAGTTGGTTAATTAGTTGAATTGCATATTAAACCATGAATTGATTTAGTCAAACTAATTACTATCGACCCTTGGACTATAAATGTTTCTGATACTATTGGATTGCTCTTTTCTTGAATGATGATAATCTTTTCTAGATCCATTCCATATTTAATATCTCTTATTCTTTACCATTTGTTCAATGCACAACTGATAACATGAGCTAACCTAATTGCTTTCATTTTTTATTCATGCAAGTTGAAGTTGAGGACAGTGGTTACATAAATTTGAGGTCCATAATGTAACAAGATTAAGATTTCCTATTCTTCCACTAATTAAATAAAACCACTTGAAATATTTTGTTGCAAGATATTTTTGTGTTGAGTAGTTGTGCACACAATGCATTTATCTGTTTTATTTAGTGAAGCACAATTGTAGATTTCCATGGAGACAAAGTATCAATTTCAACACTCTTATCATCGTCATTATTATCGACTACATTACATTCTTTTTTTTTTTTGTTGAGCTCTATGCAGAATTTTCATTGGTGTTCTGACTAATAATATGATTTTGAGTCTGTCATTGGAGAAGAACCAAGTGACGTTTCTATTATTGTTTTATATTTGGTTAAGAGATACATAGATATGATTATATTGAGATAGTCATTAATATTTTCTCTCTTATTATATACTATATATATATATGTTGTGAAGTTCATGAACTACAACAAATTACTTTATTTTTATTTATTCTTATGTATTTGTTGTACTATTAGGTTTTATTTTTTAAATAAAAAAATCAACATTTCATCTTTGAAAAAGCAAATTTTCTCAATTATTACTTTCTGTTTGTTGTAATCTTTTCCATCTTACTAAATAAAAAACATCAACTTCCATATAGATTCTACTGATTTTATTTTATTTTTCTCAATGAAGTGATATTTTTAAAATGGACTTGGCTAATCTTCACTGTCCATATTAAGGATAAATAATATTTAGCTTGAGAAGATGACACACTCCAACCAATTATACATAATTATTAGATCTATTAAGAGTTAAAAAAAAAATTCATGGCTCTAATTTTTTGGAGCCATTAATTTTGTTTTTCTAAGCCATTTTTTTATTAAAAAAATTGAATAGTTAGAATACTTAAACAATTCAAAATAAAAAATAGTAAAACTAGAGGTCACAAAGCTAAGAGAATATATTCAAAACCAAGCAAGTGGGAGTAAATAAATTTATAATAAAATTATCATTCTTAGCATGAGACAAAATAGAAAATATCTCACATTATTTAATATATAAATGTCAGAATTCAGCCGTTGTTTCGCGGATAGTCTTGACTTTAGCCTTCTTCTCCGAGCCCTTGTCCATTGTATAACTAATGCTTGAATGTCCTTCAACCCCTCCTTATCAAGTGGGAGTAAAATAAATTCATAATATAATGATGATGATTATTATACTAATGAAATCATTATCTCATCCCTCTAAGACCCTTGTTCGAACAACTTAGATCTAAGAACTTCTCAACTTTGCACATTAACAGTTGAGTGTATTTTTTTTTAGTACTAAAGATCTTCAATCTAATTATATATGTTCTAAAACTCCACATGGAATCAAATTATCATCAACTTGCAAAATCATTCATTTTCTTTATTGAACCCTTGTCTCCCCTATCACTTCAACCTCCCCCAAACCTACTACCACATCATCATCCTCATCTCCCTCTCCTCCACAAATTGAATGAAGCTACATAACAAGTTAATTACCCACAAAACAATCGCAAGAACATTCTAGACTTAAACCCCGTAATATGTCTAACTAAGAAGAGAAGGTGCCCTTAATGACATCCTCTCTTTCTCCTTAAATATTCCCTCAAACTTCACACTTCTCCTCATAACTTGTGATTGATTTTATGGTCTCGTCGCGAGAAGATGCCTAATGCGGCTGCATACAAGTGAGCTTCTTTCGCGTACACTTAAACTCTACTCTTCTCTTGAACACATCCACATATGATAAAACTAACACCATCTCTTTCATATTTCAGAGTCTTTGTCGGCACTTGGAATGTCGGAGCCATCACACCATCAAACAGTCTCAATTTGGAGGATTGGTTGGGCACAAATCGCGACTCCTACGACATTTATGTTCTCGGGTATATACATATCGAATTCTATACCGTTTTGTATAGTTTCAGTATTATGATATGACTGCTCAATGGGTTTAAGGTTTCAAGAGATTGTGCCACTGAGCACTAGAAATGTGCTTGGTCCTGAAAGGAACAGGGTGGCCATGAAGTGGAACTCACTCATCGGAGCAACTCTGAACAAATGTCATCGAACCGAGGAGGAGAATAAGAAGCCTCGTGAAGTAAAATCGGAGCATCATCACAAGGTGTACCCTATGAAACAAGGGGGTGTTGATCATGTCGAGTTCAATTGTATAATGAGCAAGCAAATGGTTGGGATTCTGATCTCAGTTTGGGCGAGGAAAGATCTTTCAGGATTAATCAGGAACCTTTGTGTCTCCTCTGTTGGTTGTGGCATCATGGGCTGCTTGAAGAATAAGGTATCGGTCGATCATATCCCTAGAAACTAGATGGATTTATACAACTGCATGAGGGTGTTTTCTACTCCTTTTGGGCATCTACTATGATATTTGCAATTTGTTTTGTTATTGTTGTTGTTGTTGTTTACTTGTTATTTGGAAAGTCTTTTGCGATATGATTTGCGCTGTCATAGATAACTTATTGCATTTGGTAAATTTGATCATAATTTTGAAAATATATATCTATAATTTGTAGGGTTCGGTGTCGGTTAGATTCTATCTTCGCGGAGCGAGTTTTTGTTTCGTGTGTTGCCATCTGAGTTCAGGAGGAAAAGAGGGAGACCAAAAGCTTCGGAATCTAAATGTCACTCATATTTTATCCAAGACTTGTTTTGCCGCCGACAACTCTTCAAACAATTCTCCCAAGAAAATTCCCGATCACGAGTAAGTGCTCTTCGAGTTTTTCATACGCTTAGGACTAATGCAATTAACGACAAATCATTATCGTCCTCATCATCTTCGTGCAGTCATATAGTCTTGTTCGGAGATTTAAACTACCGAATCTCCTTACCCGATGCAAAAATGAGGCAACTTGTCGACCGAAAGGAGTGGAAAACCTTGTTAGATGACGATCAGGTATGAAATTACATTGTCATTAACAATGAACTTATAATTTTTTTTAACCCTAATTAAATCTCATGTCTTTATTTTGTAGCTAAGTTTTGAATTGTCCCCAAGAGGAATATTTGAAGGTTGGAACGAGGGCCCCATCAATTTTCCTCCTACATATAAATATAAACCTAACTCTGATGAATATTATTATGGTTATATTTATGATAAATCGAAAGAAGAGAAGAGAAGAGCTCCAGCATGGTCAGTAAAACTAAACTAATTAATTTAATTTTTATTTATTTATTTTGGGCGGGGGAAAAGAAGTGAGAATTATGGATTTTGTTTTAAAAAATTAGGTGCGATCGAATCCTGTGGATCGGGAAAGGCTTGAAGCAACTTTGCTACGAGCGATGCGAGTCGAAGTTGTCGGACCACCGATCAGTGCGAGCGATCTTTCTTGTTGACGTAGAGGTGTGATTGTAGTAACTTCTATAGTTTGGAAGGATGATGTACGAAATGGAAGATCGAGTTTATTTACTTAACTACGAAATCCATTTCTTGAATTCGCTCGAATTATGAGTTTCCACTTATCGATAGCAAATGAATAGATGCCTAATATTTCTTTTTGGCATCGGGGCACAGGTTCATTAATAAAAAAAGGAAGAAGGAGAACGGAGGGTAACTTACTTATATCCCAAATCGAGATGCAAGACAGCAAGAGCGCTTATGTAAAACTAATTATTATCCTAAATTTTATATATTTTCATTCTCTTTCAATTCTCTAAATTTAGATTTATGTTATAAAAATAAAATAATATATTTTTTCAATATCTACTCTCTCCAATTAAACTCTTTGGTATTACAAATATAATAATAATAAAATAGAAAAGTAAATAAAATAATAAAAAAAATTAAAGATAATGAAAATTTTAAAGTAATTAATATAGTGTGTAGTGAAAATTTAATAAAATGGATGATTTATTTTAAATTTTAGAGATATTATAGAAAAATTGGTATAGATATTTTAAAGAAATAGGCCAGTTGAGGGGGTAATAACCCCCCTCCCCCCTCATCTCCTTCCCAGATTAAAAATTATTTTTTCCTTTACTTATCCTTCCTTCACCTCCTTTCAAATAGACTATAAAAGAATAAATACTTGAAACAAATGATTTAGTTTTTTAAAATATAAGAAGAATTCTATGTTTTACTTACCCTTCCTTCGCCTCCTCAGATAGACCATAAAGGAATAAATCCTTTAGTTTTTTAAAATATAAGAAGAATTCTATGTTTTACTTACCCTTCATTCGCCTCCTCAGATAGACCATAAAGGAATAAATCCTTTAGTTTTTTAAAATATAAGAAGAATTCTATGTTTTACTTACCCTTCATTCGCCTCCTCAGATACACCATAAAGGAATAAATACTTGGAACAAATGATTTAGTTTTAAAATATAAGAAGAATTCTATGTTGGTGCAATTGTGGTCGAAATTTGATCAAGTTGACCAAATTTGATTTGACTTAAGTTGTGATTTTAATATTTGATTAATATATTATTTGGTCGAGTGAGATGTCAAGTAGGTAAATATTGATCAAATACTTGACCGTCGATTAATATATTAAGTTGATTGAACAAAAAATCAAGTAGGTCAAAGTTACCTAGATACTTGACAAGATATGAAAGTCCAAGTGGATCATGTTCTACCAGATACTTAGTGGTTGGAAGTTTAACATGGAGTTGACACGAGACGAAAAGTCTAAGTGGATCACCGTTGATCGGACACTTGATGATCGAAAATCCAATAGGTATAGTTGGTAAGAGAAAAGTCCAAGTGAGACATGATTGATTGAACACTTGACGGTCAGAAGTCTAATATGAACTTGGCACGAGACAAAAAATTCAAGTGAATCATGGTTGATGGGACACTTGATGATCGAAAGTTCAACAGATAGTTGGTAAGCGAAAAGTTCAAGTGGGTTACGGTTAACTAGACATTTTGCGGTCATAAGTCCAATAGGAAGTCGACATGAGGCGTGAAGTTTCAATAGGTCAAGATTGACCGGATGTCAGATAACAATAAAGTCTTGATATGTCAAAATTGATCGGATAATAGATAATGAGAAAATCCTAACAAAATCAACTTTTGACTTGCAAATCATAATGAGATTATTTTCGATGTAAAATGGAACTTATTCATATATTTATTCTATTTGTTACAAAATATTAGTTGACTCGGATGACTTCAAGAACTAAACAGATGCAAGTTTGATTCAATTGTTCGACTTATGGTTTCAAAAATTAAAAAAAAAATTGAGTTTGACTCATTTGATTTGATGATTCACTTCAGTCGGTTAATGCCAATCAGAATTGAATAGAAATGAGCCAAATTCACTTGTTCGATTCAACTAATTAGATTAGTTGAATGATAATTTATATTAGTCGATTAATTTTTAAATAATCGATAAATTTAAACACATTTCAAAAAGTTCAAAGGTCATTCAACGATCAGAGTCATAACAATCAACTGATAAGTATGATCAGTCGACTAATAGATAGAAATCAATCATAATCTAAAAGCTTTAAAAGAGGAATTTCGAAAAAGTTATTGGAGATTCTGAGATAAAATGTTGATGCATTTCCGGATTAACTAGATGTTGGATATGTGTAGTTACTACACACGTTACCAAGTGAGTAGCATACATCGAGAGAGTGGATAAGTGGTCTTCACTCTTCTCCTTATAAGACGTCCAAGCAAATCAAAGGAGGGAGGGGATTCATTTAGGGAAATAAGGGATTTGGTTTGTAAAATCGTCGAGAAGCGTTTGTCACCGTAACCTTCTCACAGACGATAAGAGATGACTTCCTCCATCCAACATTTTCTCCTCTTCAAATTTTATCACAACGAGATATGAATTTATTATTTCGTATAGTGAATTTCTATTATAATTCCATCAACGATATTAGAGCGTTAGGAATTATATCGAGTTGTGATTTCTCATCGTCGTTTGCACGACTAATGTGTCGTAACATACCAGCCCCGTTAACCACATCACAATAGATGGATGCAGCGGTAAGTAGACCGGCGACAGGGTCACAAGTTGGCGACCGAGTCGCTCATCGGCAACAGTGTTGTTGCAGAGCAGCGTATTGCGTCGAGCTGTAGAATCGCGACAGTGTCGCGATTTGCACTAGAGCCAAGCTCGCGTCGGAAAGGTATGCGGGCGATGGCATTCCGGATCTGGCGAAGGCTTCTTGTCTGGCCGGCGATGCTCTAGTGGCCAAGACGCGTAGAACAGCCAACGACGATGTCGTCGGGCCAAGGGTGACCAATGTCCAACACTGAAAAGGACCGGCAACCACCTTAGTAGTCTGGAGATTGACCCCTGAGGTCGGCGATCGTGTCTATCGCAATTGCGTGGAGGTGGCAAGTGGCGTGGGTGGCGTGCTGCGAAGTAAGCGGCTAGAAAAAGAAACGTGATGACGAAGCACGGTGCTTTGTGAGAAAAAATTTGATTTTTATAAATAAAATAAAATAAAATAAAATAAAATAAAATAAAGACAAATAACGTTTTTTTTTCCTTTTGTATGGATAAGTTTGGTTAATTATAGGAATTCAATTTTTTTTAAAAAAAAAAACAAACCGTGGGCAGTGAGCTTCATGTAAAAAGTAAAAAAAAAATATTATTTTTTTACTTGGTTAATTAAATCATTTGATCGATTTAAACTATTAATTGATTTAATTGAATCCGTTTAATTTAAATCAGAATTGATTTGATTGGATAAAATTTGATCAAATTGATTAAATTTGTTCTGATAGATCAAACTTAAATCAATGTGCATTAATTTGGTCAAATATATCTAAGTTTGATTAATAAATATGAGATTGACTGAAATGAGTTTAGATTAAACAATGCATAATGGAACATATGTATAGAAAATCTCTGTCCAATTAAATTAGTTCTAACCAATGAACCAAATTTAGGATCTGGATTCCCAATCGACCAGTCTAATGGGTCAATCAACTTAGACTCCTAAAAATTGAGAAAATTTATTTTTCTTGATTTATAATGTTGGTTCTATGTCTCTATAAATTGAATTAAGTCAATTTTATACTAATTAGTCGGTTTTGTACTGACTTATTTAATTTTAATTTTTCAGATGGCAAGGACGATCACTACATTAACTCGTTGTAAAGTGAGGCGGAACTAGCTCAGGAAAAAATTTAGGAGATAGAGTATAACTCTACTTATGAAGTCGACGAACATGTTGGACGGCTTGATAAACTATTTTGAAAACTTGAGCAAGAAGAGTTTTCAATCCTAGACAGTTATAGGATCTGAGTTTTGATGCATTCATTGCTAGGGTATCCTAAGATGATAGCAGACTATGTATGGGGATGTCATTAAGGACATGTCACATATTCAGAATTGTGTGAGGAACTATTTCACTATATGACTGAAGAGAATCTTGAAGAGTTCGAAGATAACCTAGAAATGTTCGAGAAAGATCCAAAAGGATCCGATTGTGAATCCGATGGAGAATCTTGAAGTTATCCCACCTAAGATTACCCCAAATGTGAAAGGGATAATGTTGGTCACTGTACTAATGTATGTTCTAGTGGGAGTGATATTAACCTATCTAATCTATTAGAGTTCTATTATTATTAATGTCATTATGTATGAATACTATTAGTCCATTTAGTCCATGCTAGTTTGTTATATGTTAATAATATGTAGCATATTTATGTTAATGATATGTTCATGCATATGTTTCTTAAATGCTTATTACTTCACTTGATGCATGATATTATGGCCAATGCAATATACTATTTGATTAGTTCATTATTAGTATAATCATTAATGATTAGTTCATTAGTTGAGATGCCTGTAATAGTATTAATCAATATTGATTTGATTGGTCGTACGAATGATGAGTGAAATATAATTATCACTTGATTTTGTAAACCAACTCAAATTAATATGGAGTCAATCATAAATTATATACATACAAATTACACTAAATACTAAATAATGTGTTTATTTATGTTAGATTATGACAACCAAAAAATTATAATTCAACTAAGGAGAGAAACTTAATGGGAATAACTATAAGACCTGACATCTTAGGATACAATATCTACTTGAGGAATAAGAAGTTTTGGAAGCTGTAAATCAGGTTATGGTAAAACCTATAGATGGTCCCAATGCATAGTACAGACGAGATCTTGATACCTATAAGGCATGGAAGAAAAATGACTCCACTGTAAAGGGCATATTGATTAGTTCAATGGTAAATGATCTAACTTTTGAGTATTAGTCATATCTTTCGGCTCATGCAGTCTGGGTAGCCCTTAAGGAGAAATACAGTGGAGTAAGTCTGAGCAAGCTTTGACAATTGATGATCAAGTTTGACAGCTAAAAGAAGTGTCCGAATGTTTCGATGGTTCAATACCTCAGGGAGATATCGAACATGATTTGGGAGCTTAAAATTATAGGTCATGAGTTGACCGATGAACAACAAGTTCAAGTAGTTATTCGTTCCCTTCAAGATCTTGAGAGACCATCAAGTAGACCCTAGCTCACAGTGAGAGTATCAAAATTTTCACTGACGTCTCACACCATGTAGAATTGGAGGTAGAGAGAGTTGAATCCGTAAAGATTTCTGGACTAGCCTATGTGGTTGTTAGTTATGTTGAATCATTTGGATCCATGAAAAAAAATGGTTCAAAAAAAGGGAAGGGAAAGAAGAAAAAAGCTACTATTATAGGACAGAACCCAATCAAGAAGAAAGAAAAGAAGACTCGAAAGAAACCTAAAAGCAAGTTGACTTGCTTTAACTGCGGTAAGAAGGGTTACTTCGCTTGGGAGTGCATTGAGCTGAAAAAGGTAAATTCAAGTGTGTCTTCTTTTCCTAAGTAATTTATTGCTAGTTCAGTGTTGTTAGTTGATTCTTATCATTTGTGGATTATAGATTCGGGAACAACCAACCATGTAGCTCAGGAATGAGTTACATTTGTTGAGTATCGTCGGGTATAAACTGACAACAGGTAGATATATGTGAGAAACAATGTAAGAGTTGAAGTCAAAGGAGTCGACACTTGCAAACTCAACCTTCGTGGTGGTAGTGTTTTGTTTCTACATGATGTCCTGTATGCCCCTAAAAGTCGACAAAATCTTATTTCTGTTACATGTCTTCTTGATTTAGGGTATGATATTAATTTTTACAGTCGATGTGTTGTACTTAAGATTGACTCAGTATCAATCGGATATGATTTTTTAACAAATAGTTTTATTGTTCTTGATATAAAAACAGATGTCAATGCTATTGAGGGTTATTTTCAAACATTACTCTAACTAGTGATGCAGATATAACTGATGAGGTTTGATATGCTAGATTAGGACACATAGGATAAGAACGTATAAATCAGTTGGCTAGAGAGAGTCTATTGCGCACTCAGGCTAATATTTACTTATCTATATGTGAGTATTGTCTTGTTGGAAAAGCAACTAGGAAACCATTTAGTAAGACTGTTAGAGCTGAATTATCATTACAATTAATTTATTCAGATATTTGTAGTCTAATGAATGTGAAGGCTAGACATGTAGCTTCCTATTTCATTACATTTATTGACGATTTCTCTCATTTCGGTCATGTGTATTTGATATCTCATAAATCTGAAGCATTGGATTGCTTTATTCGTTATGTGAACGAGGTTAAGAATCAAACAGAACATAAAGTTAAGACTTTATGCACTGATCGTGGAGGGAAATATTTGTCTGATATGTTCAAGACAATATGTAATGATAGAGAAATTATTAGACATCTGACAATCATTGGAACCCCACAGTAAAATGGGGCAGTTGAAAGATGAAATATAACTCTTATTGAAATGGTTAGGTCTAGGATGTCGTAGGCTAATTTGCTAATCTCCTATTAGAGAGATGTCTTATTAACTACGGCTTATATACTTAACAAGGTGACTTCAAAATCAGTTCCATCTACTCTATATGAACGTTGGACAGGTAGAAAAACATATTTGAGTAATCTGAGACCCTGGGGGTCAGCTGCTTATGGTCATGATAGTTCTCACAAGTATGAAAAACTGGGACTAGGGGTAAGAAATGTATCTTTATTTGGTACCATGAGACATCCAAAGGTTATGTTTTTATAAGTGAGCAACTAGATAGAACCATGTCTGAAATAAATTCAAGAGATGCGACTTTTCTCGAAATAAAGTTCCCAACCAGAGGTGATCTTGATAAGAGTGTTCAGCTATTTGAGGAGGATGAGATATTATCAATAAGAGATGTGTCAAAAGGGATGCCTGAGTCTAGTAAACCGAGTGAGAGTGATATGTCAAGTCATTAGTTAACTTCTCAATAGTCCAACTTACGAAGAAGTGTTTATAAAATCAAACATAAGAAGAGGTTTAATATTGAGAATGAGGCATTGATAATACTCCCAGTTGACGACAATGAATCTTAATTTATTGAGGAAGCATTGGGATGTAGAGTTAGATAAAAATGGAAAGGTGCAATGGTTGAAGAGATGGAGTCTATGAATCAGAATTATGTTTGGGACTTATAAGTCGATCTTCCTCCGAGCCGAAAGACTATTGGGAATAAGTGAATTCTCAAGATAAAGAGAAAAGTTGATGGATCGATTAACAAATACAAATCTCGTTTGGTTGTAAAAGGATATACCCAAATGGATGATATTGACTTTGAAGAGATATTTTCTTCTGTAGTGAAATTTATGTCAATACGAGTTATTTTGGCTTTTATGGCACATTTTGACTTGAAATTACATCAGATGGATATAAAATCGATTTCCTTAATGGTGAGCTTGACGAGGAAATCTATATTGTTCAGTTAAAATATTTCATTATTGAAGACCAAGAGTGTTGGAGTTGCAAGGTTGCAAACATAGTCCCATATTGGAAACACATGGGAAAGATCATGAGTTTATAAGAGAAAAGATATCTTCATTGGCATGAGGCATTTTGGGGAGAGCCCAAGAGCAAAGCCATGAGGGTCTAGGCCCAAAGTGGATAATATCATGCTATTGTGGAGATATCTAAATTCTTTTCGATCCTACAATTGGTATCAGAGCCCGGACTGTCAGAAGGTTTAACCGCCGACTGTGCACAAGAGCTATGGTCTGATTGAACCATGTGAGTACAATATTGACCTCGAACAAAGAAAGTGGAGGTTCCTATGTTCGGATCAAGAGGACCAGACACCAGGCAGGAAGTCCTAGTTGCGGCTAGGCAAGGAAGTCCTAGTAGGTCGGGTAGACCGAGGGGCAGGAAGTCCTAGTAGGTCTGGTAGACCGAGGGGCAGGAAGACCTGGTGGGTCGAGGATCGGACGTGGGAAGCCTATGGTCCTTTGTTTGAGGGGAGGATTGTTGGAGTTGCAAGGTTGCAAACATATTCCCATATTGGAAACACATGGGAAAGATCATGAGTTTATAAGAGAAAAGATATCTCCATTGGCATGAGGCCTTTTGGGGAGAGCCCAAGAGCAAAGCCATGAGGGTCTAGGCCCAAAGTGGACAATATCATGCTATTGTGGATCTAAATTCTTTTCGATCCTAAGGAGAAAGTATGTAGACTTAAAAAATCTATATATAGACTAAAGCAAATGTAAAGACAATGAAACATAAGATTTAACAAAATCATTTTATCTTATGATTTTAAGATAATCGATGAGGATTATTGTGTTTTCTTGAAAAGAGAAAAATGAAACTATGTCATTTTATCATTATATGTTGATGATATGCTAATGACTGGAAATGATATAAGGTATGTAAATGAAGTCAAGAAGTGGTTATCATCATAATTTGATACAATGGATATAGGAGAAGTTGAGTACATCTTAGGGGTGAAGATCATTAGAGATTGTCCTAAAAGACTTTTGGATCTGTCACAATGCAAGAGTCTTATATAAATAAGATATTACATTATTTCAGCATGTCCAATTGCAATGTAGAACATACATCTATTGTCGAAGATATTATTTTGAGCAAGAGTATGTGTCCTAAAACTTCAGAGGAAATAACTGAAATGAATAAAAAAATTATATGCTAGTGCTATTGATAGTTTAATATACACTATGTTATGTACACGTCCCGATATCAACTATACTATTGATTTAGTTAGTCGCTTTTAGTCAAACCTAGAACTGAGACACTGGAAGGCGGTAAAAAGGATATTCAGATATCTAAAGGCAACAACAGATTATTGTTTCTGTTTTCAAGGGTCAAATATGAGTCTGAAAGGTTATTCAAATGTAAATTGGGATGGGGACTTAGATGATAGAAAATTCACATTAGGTTATGCATTCTTGTTGAATGGTGATACCTTCTTATGGAACAACAAGAAATAAGTTGTGTAACTTTATCAACTATGGAAGCTGAATATGTTGCATATTTAGTAGTTGTTCAAGAAACTATCTGGTTGAGAAGATTCCTGAAACATCTGAAAATTGTTGAGAACAATGGAAGTCCAGTAACTGTCTTCTGTGACAGTCAAGCTACAATAGTTTTTTTCAAGGATCCCAAATATCACAATAAAAGCAAACATATAGTTATAAAATTTAACTTTGTGAGGGATATTGTGGCTAATAGAAAAGTAATTCTTGAGTATGTCCTTGCATATGTTATGCTTGTAGATCATTTTACTAAGTCAATAATTAGAGAGTCATTTAAAGAATATGTAAAGTCTTTGACACTTCGTACAATGTAACAATATTGTAATAACAATCAAATATTGTGATTTACTATAATTTATTCGGTATATATGTTGTTATTGTTACATTTATATAAGATCTCGGTGAGCATGTTGACAGATTGAGATTAGTCCACTCACATGGATAAATATTTCTATTTGTTAGGTACAAATAAAGGTAAAACTGTTATTTATGGGACAACTTACGTAATTGTGAACAAAGATATATCCATAAGTTAAGGTCAGCTTGATAATTGTGTCAAGATGAGATCATTTATGTGTTAATAATGATCGAAGTAATAAATCCACCATTTACTGAACTTGTTGAAGGTCAAATTAGAATTCATATGTTAAATTCAGGATTAGACATTATGTATGTCTAGATGAAAATTTGTACGATGTTAACTTTAAGAAAAATATGTACTCTTTTTAGTAAAGAGAATAACATTGTAGCATATGATTCATACTACATGGACAATAAGTGTAGTAAGAGAATGAATTCTTGTTTCTCTACTATGTGAAACTTTTGAGATTATAAGTTAATCTCAGTTTTTGCCCTTAGTGACTATTTAACTATTTACTTGAAGTTTTAATTAGTGTTTGCTACTTTAGCATGTATCCTATGACTATGAATGATTCAGTATATGGAGCATAACTATGAAAACAACTAATTAGAATGAATAGATTCTAGGTAAAAAGAAATATTAAATAGATTTACATTTTTTATGTTATTCACTAGTCGACATATTTCTGTTATGTATAGAAATGATTGTGAATATTGAATATGGAATATGCTCTTGACATAATAGTTATTATGAGGTATTAGAGATGTTCATATTGATGTAAATGAAAATTATTTAATCTAGATAAATAGCAAAATATGGATATCTATAAGATAATGATTGTGTGTTGCTGGAGATTGAATGTTTTCTGGATAACAAATAAGTACCCCTAGGAAAGAGACTATGTGTCATTATGAGAGTGTCTTTGATTCGTTTGGAAGAGTAACTAAGTAAAATGTAACAACTTTGTTAGCATTGATTACTCAGAGAATGACTATGTAAGGTGTAACAATCTTCTTAGCAACTATCACTCAGTGTGCTTGTTGTTGCATGAACTATTTTCCCTAATGTATAAAATGGATGTTCTTGTATAGTCTTTGTGACTTGATTCTTCTATAGTTTTTGTGACTTGATTCTTCTATAGTTTTTGTGACTTGATGACCTTTGGGGATTGACTTGGATGAATGGGAGATATTGGACATGTGCTTGGACGCGTGAAGTTACTGCACACGTTGCCAAGTGAGTGGCACATGTCGAGAGAGTGGGCAAGTGGTGTTCACTCTTCTCCATATAAGGAGTCCAAGAAAATCAAAGGAGAGAGGGGATTCATTTAGGGAAACAAGGGATTTGGTTTGTGGAATTGTCGAGAAGTATTCATTACCATAACCTTCTCATAGACGACAAGAGATGACTTCCTCCATCTAGTGTTTTCTCCTCTTCGAATTTCACTACAACGAGGTATGATTTATTGTTTCGTAATTTTTATTATAATTCCATCACAAGAGACATTTCCAAGTAACAAGAAAGCATCCAAAGCAAGTTCTTCATTGTAAAATCGTTTTCGATTTCATTTACATTTGTATTTGTTTTTTTATTGTGTTCTTGTAAGAATAAATTTGTAAAAGATTTCTCTGCATCCGGAAGATATCCGAAAAGGAGGAGTTCATAGTAGAGGGAGATCACTAGGAGTAAATCTTGAATTAGTCGCAATGGCAGAGCCACCTTCAAGCCTACCTGGGTTGTAGCTCGTGGCCTGATGGAGTTTAGAAAAGGACAAACTCAGATTTACAACAAGAGAAAGAAAAAAAAAACGTGAGAGAAAGAGGAAGCAGCCCGGGACGATGGCGTCGATGCTTATAGCCCATAGCTCGAGATCAACCCAGCTAGATTGCTTGGGCGGGCTCCACCATGGATTAGTTGCCTAAGAGACGGATACCAAGTAAATCCCAGAGTTGTACATGCAGCGTCAAATTTGAGTCCAGATTTCCATTGCGCATTCAAACGATGAGCACGAGATCAACGAAGAAGCAATCAGAGCTATTCACCTAGGGATGACAATTTTTCCCATGCGGTCAAAATGAGGGTTGGATTCGGAGAGTATTTTCGAGTATGAGTTCGGGTTCGGGTTCAGAGATTTTTCAAATCCCTTCATTTGAATGAGGGTGGGTATGAGGATGCGATCCCCATCCCTGTACCTGGTCCAATATGACACGATAAGGGACGGGGATGAGAATTCTCCGATTAGTTCAGTAAATGTTAGATGGGAAATGATGATGGGGACAGGATGAGGATTTAATCCCTATAGGTGAAGATTCTCCAATTAAACAACCGGAGATGGAGGTGGGGATAACAAACCTATTCTCGCACCGTTCTATTATCATCCCTATATTAATCCTACGGCTCCTCTCCCCTTCCCTCTAACTCATATGGGTCTAACGTTCTATAGTTTTATAGTAGAATTAAGAAGAATCAATTAATTCGTTGAGATTGTATGCCTCCAAAATATTAAAAAAAAAACTCACATATATTTGATAGAAAAAAAAAATTAAAGGCATTTTTAATAGGTTAAGGATAGTAAGATTTTTAACTGTAACATTTATAAAAATACTTTTCAATATTATTATTTCATCTCTATTTGTTTCCTTCTTATTCATTTATCCATCGAATAAATCCAAATACAACTTATATATACCAATGTATTATTATTCCTTTGAATAGAGTAAACAAAAACTATACATCTTCCCAATATAGATATTCAATCAATCAGTAAGTTGGAAGCTATTTGTCAAGCTTCAAAATCTTTACACTGTTGGAAAACTTGAAAGAAGTTGTAGTTGGATGAAGGAAGAAGAGGGTGGCCTTGATCGTAATGTTGCCGCTTGCGATCTGCAAGCTTTGAAGTTTTCCAACGAATTCCACCCTCATTTCCTTTAGGAGACTCTGCCATTTTACGCAAATTTTCGATAAAAGTCTTTGTCAACTCACCTTCTTCCTGAATAATTGGAGAAGAGGAAGCAAGATCATATCTCGAACCAAGGTAAAACATGTATTGTATTAATGTAGAAATATAAAGATTGCTTCCCCAAATCCACTCATTAAGTTATTTTAAATCATTGACTTTATGAAAAGTATTCAAGAAATTATTATGATTCAAGATCTCTATTTTATCAATTTGTGCCTCAAATTTTTTTAAAAAATAATCAAGTCCTATGCTTTCCATGATTATGCAAAATACAATAAATATCAACTTACATTTACCATAGAAGAAAAGGGCAAAGGGTGTTTCATAGGTCGATCATCTTCCGACGGTTCAATAGGATGATTTATCGGTTTGAATTGCTCGACAACCACCACAATTCCCTCCTCCTCTTCCTCCCTCTCGAGATCATCATAGCCATCATCGTCTCGCCTCTTATCCGTGACCTCCTCTAACTTCTTATCCTAGATGTCAAATCGATAATCAAATAACCAAAAATCAACAAAAAAAAATAAAAATTTACTTCTTTTCGTTTTGAAGGATTTGAGTACCGGTTGAAGATGACGAGGTTTGGGCAGATAGCCGGAGAAGATTGTGAAGATGCCCATCATCGATTACGGCTCTTTGTTTTTCTCCCTTCCTTCCTTTCACTCTTTCTTCTTCTTATTTTGATGAACACGCCTTTGATATGGATATGGAGATGGTGATGGAGATAGAAATTTGAGTCGGTGGCACGTTTTAAGTTTAAATAGTAACTTCTAGTTGGCACTCATAACGGCTACTTTTTGTTCCTTGGATCGTGCATTGGGGCCCACATCTATTTCTTACTAGCCACCACTAATTTTGGGTAAATTATTTCTAGGAAAAATCTTCATTTTCTAATAGTTTTGATATAGTTTAAGTGTTTTAATTTGATTTGGTTTGATGTCATTTGGGAACTTAAGGGTTATTTTGATATTTTAAAACTTTAAAAGATATTTTTGGATAAATAATTTGGAGCTGAAATGGAATTTATTTTAGAAATGTGGAGGAGGATGAAAATTTCCCAATTTGTTCATAATTATCACTTTATTTTGATTAATAATAATAATAATAATAATAAATAAAAAAGAGCATTGTAGCCTTCCTTTGCGCTCCGCCGCGTCCTCCTACCGACGATCGATCGCGGCGCAGGTACTGCGCGCAGGCGACTGTCCCTTCACTTTCGACGCCCGGAAGAAGCTCTCCGTCGTCGACGTTGTCGAGCTCGTCCATCGCCAAATCGACACCGGCTCGCTCTACCATACCAAGCAAGGCGTCAGCGAAGTCATCGATGAGGGCCTGCGACTTCCGGCCATCCGCGAGAGCTCAGGTAGAGGAATTTTTTTTGTCATATTTCAGCGAAATTTATCTGAAGGATTCATTATGCAAAATCTTAAAACATGTGTTGCCCCAAAATCTCACTTCTTCAGGAACTAGGGTTCTTAGATTGGATTGCCTTGATCTGTCATAGTGCAAAAAATTATATCTGATTCTATGCAAAGTTTCAACTTGTCATGCCCTAAAATCTTATTCTCTAGGGTTAGGAATCTGTAGCTGTATTACTATGATCCCAAGTGATGCCCCTTTTCTTCTAAAAGGAGCAATTTTTTATCATTCTTCTTGAGTGACCTCAACTCTCAAATGATGCCCACTTCTCTTGTCTTCTCTCCTTTCATATCTTCAGTGACAAACTTAACTGACCCTTTCTTTTGGTGTCTTGATACTCCATCATCATTATCATTTCCTTTTCATTTGCTACTTACAAATATTCATTACTGATTAACTTGTGAACTTGAAACAATAGAATTATCCTAAACGTTTTAGGTTTTCGACCAATTCAACCAACACAACCATTATCAGACCCTACGAATTCATCTTGAGATCTCACACATACACACAAAAAGATCATTCAAGTTGCTATCTAGGTTCATAAATGGATAGAATGTTGGAGCTTGATATATAACTTTTGGTGTCTTGATACTCCATCGTCATTCTCATGTCCTCTTCATTTGCTACATACAGATATTCATTACTGGTTAACTAGTGAACTTGAAACAATAGAATTATCCTAAACGATTTAGGTTTTCAACCAACACAACCATGATTGGAATCTACGAATTCAACTTGAGATCACACATACACAAAAAGAGTATTCAAGTTGCTGTCTAGGTTCATAAATGGATAGAATGTTGGAGCTTGATACTTAAAACACTAGTGAAATTTCATTTAGTATGAAAAATATATAAATAAATAAAATTGAACACTAGTAAAGTCAACTCACCGATAAGAAATCTTCTTATTCAGAAGTTAATAGGTCAAAAATACAACTTGGTTTTCCTCTCACTTTCATAAAATGAATAATTAACTGATCTTAATTTCTTTTATGGAACCTAATTTTTCCTCTCTTTAAGTGCTTCACCTTCACTTATTTGTCTCATAATTAATATTAATGTACATTAATTATCAGCACATTATTCACAGAAGCTGATGTTGTTTAAGAATTAGCTGTGCATAGAGTAGCTCATTCCAGGAATCAGGAACTCCAGGGAGGCACCAATGGCTGCAATCCTGAAACCTTTCCAGTTCTCTTCTTTCCTCATCCGTCAAGTTCTGCTTCTGGTAGATCGATGGATGAGCATCTTTCCGGTAGTCGGTCATTCTCGTAATGTTCAAATACACAACACAGGTTTTCATCCCCTTGATGACAGATTCCAACACAATCATCTTGGATGGATAGGATGAGAGGTACTTCTCATTCTTTATGGGTTCTGTCCCCTTGTCACATTGTCCGCCGGAATTCCATTGCCCGCCACTGAAAATGAACAAAATAGACTTAAGTTTCGGTTTGTATGTGATGAATTTTTCGAGTAAATAGTTTCATGAGTACCTGAAATGGGAGGAAGAGTAACCACGGAAGACTACTAGGGATTTCTTAGAATTCACATTCGTATCCACCCATTTTGCCCAAGTATTTAGGGCTTTATGGAATGCTTCCACCACATTCAATTCACTGTAAATATGATTGCCTTCCTGGTAGTAGTCTTTCCTATTTGTAGTTATATCATAATTCAAGATTAATTCACAAATCGTTTTCGATCAAACTGACTGAAATGTTATCAACAATGATGATTCATGAATGTTTACCCTTTGAGGTCTTCTCATGGGTCCACCAATGCCCTGTGTTGAAGACGATAACATCTGCGTCTTTGTACCTAGAAGATGATCTCTCAATGATGTCGAGCCTAAGTGTCTCCTTTGTTCCATTGCTCGCCGGCATCTCCCATTCTTGGACAAGAAACGGAGACCGGAAGAATTCCGAACAATTGAAATCCTAACATGAACAAAAACTAGGGCATTACAATCACTAAAACAATATGAAACACAAGGAGGAAAAAAAAGATTGCACTTTTGAAAGAACCTTGAAGACAAGAATATGACCCCTCTGTTCGGAATTCATGCTGGCCAGAGGCCTCAAAAACCTTGCTTTTTTCTTTAACAGAGTTCCTTAGAACACAAACCAATGATTCCCACATGTTCCGGTTCAGTGAATCGCCAACAAATACGAGTCGTTTGCCTCTCAATCTCTCTAGCATATCAGTGGCATTCAATCTGAAACACAATCGAACACACAACAATATCACTTCACAAGTAATGGAATTCAAGGCATCATCAATTCTTCACCTTGGAATATTGCAGCCGATAGGCTGCCGCCGGAGTTTCTGGTAAGCTCGATCGGGCCGGCCATTGCGGTAGCAATCGAAGGGCTCATCGATGTGAGGACAAGAACCCTCAGGGTGCGTTTGGTTCGGGGTTATTCTTGATAACCTTGGTTATCCATCCAAGGTTATCAACAAAAACCTTGTTTGGTTTAGGTATTCGATGATTCCTACGTAATGTTTCATGCCCGACACGTCAGCAAAAGGGTCATGCAGCCCGGAATCGGAAAACCTCAGAAAACTAAGGTTTTTGTTGATTCCGGGGTTAACGAATTTTTTTTACCAAAAATACCCTCCGATAAGAAAAAATATGAAAAAAAGAGAAAAAATGTAAAAAAATGTTTTAAAAAATTTTAAAATTTATTTTTTTTAAAAAATAAATAATTTAAAAAATAAAAAAATAAAAAAAATAAAAAATAAAAATTTTAAAAAATTATAAAAATTTTAAAAAATTATAACAATTTTAAAAATAAAATTAAAATTTAAAAAATGTAAAAAAATAAAAAAATATAAATATAAATAATATAAAAATATAAAAACATTAAAAAATAAAAAAACACATAAAAAAGTAAAAAAATATACAGGAAAAAGGAAAATAAAAAACATTAAAAAATAAATAATAATAATAATAATAAATAAATAAATAATAATAATAATAATAATAATATTATGTATAGTTGGTTTTGTAACTGAGGGTAATACGGTAAAATATTAAACTAGGGTATTCATTAAAACCTTCAAACAAACAAGTTTTTATTGTATTACTTAAGTTGAACCAAACAACATTTGATTATGTTTTATTCCCTATAACGTTGGTTATGTGATTACCTGTAACCAAGGCTATACATGATGACTTGAACCAAACGCACCCTCAGGGTAGAGAGGGTAGGAATTATCCTTCACCCACTTCCCTTGAAAAATATCACAACTTTTCATAGAACTGATCCAATCTGCTTGGTTTCTTCCCTTTGAACTGATGGATTGGTTCTTTGCTAAGGATCCATTGTTCTGAGGAGCAATGGTGGATTCCTTACTACTAGTAGAAACTTTAGTTCCCCCCGAAGCTTCTCCTTTTGCGGTCTGATTCTTCCGTGCTGCTGATGCATCTTTCTTCGATCCATCAGTAGCCTTAGTCATGTTCTTCGACTGCAAATCACTGGCGTTTGGAGGAAGAACTCCAGATGTTATCTGGTTTTTGGATTGCGAGTCGGTTGCTGTTTGATTCCTGGTTGCTAAAATTGTAGTTTTTGAAGACGCACCGAGACCTTTCGTCTTGGAATCTCCATTGCTGGTGGTGTTCTTCGCGACGCCATTTCCCTGCGATTCAATTCGACTGGATGTGTGGTTGTTCGGCGTCGAGATCCCTCCTTTCTCGGCGGAGACGCCGTCAGCTGCCGCTGCCGCTGCCGTTTCGTTCTTCTTCGCCAAGAAGACCCCGCTTTTTTGGTCCTTCGCTGCGCCGCCGGAATTAGTCAGATTACTTACCGAGGTGCCGCCTCTCTGCGACCTCACGACGTCGTCTTCCGCCGCCGTCTCGTTCTTCCCATTTTTTGGGTCCCCCGCTCCGCGGCCGGCGGTAGTCGAATTACCCTCCGAGACGCGGCCTCTCTGCGACCTGACGCCGTCTGCATTCGCAATCGCATCGCCTTTCGCCGCCGTCGCATCGTTCTCGCCCAAGACGCCACTTTTTTGGTCCGTCACTCCGCCGCCGCCGTCTCCTTCCGAGACAGCGGCGCCGTGGGGCATCGTCTCGTTCTTTGCCAATATCCCACTTCTTCGGTCCCTCGCTCTGGTGCCGCAGCTTCCTTTCGCGACAGAGACGCTGTTCGCCGCCGCATCCTTCTTCCTCGCCAAGACACCACTATTTTGGTCCATCTCTCCGCCTGCGGCACTACTCAAACTACCCTCCGGAACGCCGCCACTCCGCGACCACCCACCGCCATCACCCTCCGGAAAAGAGGCTGGAATTTGTGGGGAGGAGGAATTGGGAAAGATATAGGAAACAATCGAAGAGATTTGAGGCCGGTAGGAAGCGGTGGAGGTGGAAGCGTAGCTAAAGAAGTCGCTGAACCAAGGCGAGCCCTTTTCGGCGGGGCAGAAGGCCAAGTAGGCTGTGAAGGCGACGAAGGCGAGGGCAGAGCCATAGAGGAAGACCTTGGTCCTCCGACTCCTAAAGAGAGAGAAGAGCTCTCGCAGATCGGAGATGATGGCCGAGCTCTGAGCAAGCTTCGAGGATTCGTTCATGGCAGAGAGGAGAAGAACTGAAAGCGAAGAAGAATAAAAAAGCGGTTTTTAATGGAGAATTAGAGGGGAAATACATTATTACGTCCCTATTATTTCTGAGTTTTTCTACTTATGTCCTTGAAATATTTTCGTTCCTATTTATGCCACTCATAAATTGTTTTCGTTCTCATTTATGTCCCTGCTGTTAACTGATCTGTGAATATGAGACGGAATCGGCACGTGATCTACACGTGCTCGTAAAAATCCCAAAAAAAATCCTAATTCCTCGTTCATCCGATGCAAACCTCATTCATTCGAGCATAGATGCCTTGTCGCGAACGTGTCCCTCGAGAATATATGCAGCAAACTCATCAAATCGATGAATTTATGCTCTCAATCGATCAGAAAAAAAAACTGGAGCAATGATTTTAAATAGGACGAGAAGAGAGAGCGAGAGAGGGAGGTGCAGATCGAGAGATCGAGATGGATTTGCAAAAGGAGCACGAGCTCCACTTGGCCCAAAGGCACAGAGAAAGAGAGCTGATGAGAGTCGAGGGCCTGGTGATCACCATCGCCCTGCTGCTGGTGGTGGCCTACATACTGAACCTGTACCGGTGCCGCAGTAGCTTCCTCAAGTACGCCCTCCACGCCTTCGACGCCATCTCCGGCTCCCTGGTCCCGTACACCATCGGCTCGATGCAGCAAATGACCTTCGCGCAAAAGGACTTCAACTGGCTCTGGGTGACGCTCCTCCTCGTCCTCATTGACATCGTTTGCCATGCCGATTTCGAGAAGAACAGGGTGAGTAGGTTGAAGTACGAGCTCGTCAAGATCATGGACTCTGTCTACACCGGCATTCTCTACACCACCAGCGACCGCCAGATTCTGCCGGCCATCTAGACGATACTGATGTTGCACGTGGTGAAGCTCCTGTTCAGGATCTGGGTGTTTCAGCTGGCCGATCAGTCTTACCGGCACGGTCAGAACTCACGGCTGGTCGCTGACTACATGAGCTACGAGCACGAATTGAGCAGCTCTGAGAAGCCAGATCCGATCACCACGAGAGGCTACAAGTACTTGGTCTACGGCGAAGCCAAACCGGAGAACAAGTTGCAGCCTGCGCCATCGGATTACCGGATCAAGTTGCGGGTAGCTAATGAGAAGAGACTGATCACCCTGGAGAAGGTCTGGCAGTGCCAGGGAAGCCTGCTCACGACCGGCGATCCAGACAGCAGGCTCAAAGATCTGTGTCTCTCCTTTGTGCTCCACAAGTTGATCCGGCGAAAATTCGACGACCTGCAACCGCTGCCGGAGCCCGATCATGAAAAGGCCCATCAGTTGATTTTTAGGAGATTTTTACAAGCACGTGCAGATCACATGCCGATTTCGTCTCATATTCACAGACCAGTTAACGGCAGGGACATAAGTGGGAACGAAAACGATTTATGAGGGGCATAAATGGGAACGAAAACATTTCAGGGACATAAGTGGGAAAACTCAGAAACAATAGGGACGTAATAATGTATTTCCCCGAGAAGTAGAAGAAGAAGAAGAAGTGAGAGCGTAGGGGTGTGTAATCGAGTCGAGCAGAACCGAACTCTTTGATATTTGAGTTTGACTCGTTTATAATCGAGCCGAGCTCGAGCTTTATTTAACGAATATATTTATGGCTCACGAGCTTATTCGAACTTTTATCGAGCCTAAACGATCTTAATAAATATAAATTATAAATTTAAATATTCATTAAAAACTAAATTATATATTTTTAAAAAATTATAATATTTTTGTTAAAATTTATAATTTTATTCTAATAAATAAATTTAATATATTTGTCTATGTTTTTTATAAGTAGAGTGTAAAATTTATAAATTCAATATCAAAACTATTATTATTTTCATTTAAAAATTGATTCATGAGCTTAACGAACATGTTCACGAGCTAACGAGCCGAATATTGTGAAGCTTGAGCTTGGTTTGTTTATCTTAACGAGTCTCATTAAACGAGCTCAAACGAGTTTTTATCGAATCGAGTTTCGAATAGCTCACGAGCGGCTTGGTTCATTTACACCCCCATAGAGCGTGTGTTCGTGTGTGAGAGTAAGCGAGTGACTGAGTGAGTTTAGATCTCCATATCATATAAAATTTAATGAATTAAAACTAATAAATATTGAGTGGGGTTTTATAATTAATTATCAGACATTTTTCTTGTGGAGTAAATTGTTGTTGACGCCTAGTAAGCATATTTGTCTTTCACCTTTTGTTTTTTTAAAAAAAAAAATTGGGAAAATTTTATATTTAAAATTAGACAAAAAATAAAAAGGCATTGTTTATTTAGTCAACGTAAAAAAGACATCTAATTTTAAAAAATAATTAAAAGGATGTCTATTATTTTAATCTAAAAACATACTCTTATTCAAATGATATTATAGCAATATGAAAAAACAAAATTGTTCTAATTAATTCTAGTCAATTATTTTACTGGTAGCAGTTTTGATTAATTTTGATGATGTTAAGATAATTTTAATTAATATTTAATCAATTTTAATTAATATTAAAATAGTTTTGATTAAAATCTCTTAAAATAATTTTGAGCCATTTAAAATATATTTATTGAACTATATCAACCAACTAATAATTAAATTTTATCGTACTAGGTGAAGTCAATTATACTAACTAATTAACTAATAATTAAATTTTATCCCCTATGCGAGATTGATTATATAGATTTTTTTATGTCATTGGATTCTATCCCTTATTATGTTATCGTTTATATTTAAATAAGTTTTATTAAAATTTTATGGTTGACAATTAAGTCTTTCTGGATCTTCTTTCTCGTTTGATTTATATATTTTTTTTATAATTTTATATCATCTAATTAGAATATTATTGATCGTCTAAATACATATACATATCAATTGAAACATGTCTCTCATACACATATTTTATTTAATAGGTATAATTTTAACTTTCCTTATTTTATCTGTTTATCTTAATATATTTAGACATCCATTTTAAAGATTTTTTTTCATCAATGGAACTCTTTCATCTATATTTTTTTTTCCTCATGGAGTGTCCAGTTGATTGAAAGGTGATAAATTTACTATAGTAGGACAGAGATAAATTCTTGACGGACACATGTCCTTAGGAAAAAATTCTTTTTTTAATCATGTAACGGTCAATTATAAGTTGATCCCATAATTTATCTTCTTTTATATAATCTGGAGATGGACTATAAGAAAATATATGTAATTATCTTTTACTATAATCAGATAAAGTTACCTCCAAAGTGCAGTGCAGATGGTGGACACATGACATCTTTAGTGTAATGATCAAGGTCGATTCTCATGAATTAACAATCTAAAATTGATCCTACCATATATTTATGACTTATATATTTATATTTATCTTTCATCATATTTATAAGGTCGACACTAAGGGATCATTAAGATAATAAATCTATCTTTTACCATAATCAAATAAAGTTTTTTTAAAAAAATAAAAATCAATAAGCCATATGAGACACGCAAGAGATATTATATTCCACACATTAATGAAGTATTTATTCTTTTTTCTCACCATATATATAATACCATTTCGTTACCTAATTAAATAATTTTGTCGTGCATGAACATGCCTAAATGTACAAGGCTTTGGGTCTTCATAATGAAGTGGGTCGCACTTAGTGGCCTTAGTGTTTTTTTTTTTTTTTGATTGGGCGTTGTCGGCGACAGACCACTTTTTATTTTACCATCTTAAGTTTTTTTTTTTCAAAATGCTTTTAGAGTTTTGAAATTATGAAAAAATTACCCTTGAGAGTTGTAAATTCTTCTTCTTGTTCTTCTCTCAAGTAAAATGAGTTTCATCTAAGAAATTCAATCTCTTTTATAATTCGTTAGTACTCAAGTATAATTCTAGTGGAGACATGATGAAGTCATGGGATAACGTAGGAAGATGTTATTAATAGGACTATGATTAGTGGTCTCCTAAATATTTAGGATTTAATTCTTAATTACGATGTACCATAGGATATTTTCTTCTGGGATGATAAATTTGACATGTAAAATTGCTGAGTAATTCTTTTGTAAATATTTTTAAATTTATTTTGATAATCAATAAAAAATATTTTTAGAATGGGTCGAATCATTTTTAAGATTATTGTTTGAAAGATTGTATACTTAATGTTAGCTAAAGAAAAATTAATTGTACATAAAATGATAATCTCAGTTAGCCTCATTGACTATCTCTGGGGTGACTGGCTCGACCCCACGAAAATTTTCTACCAGTCATCAGAATAAATCAAGAAGCGCACGCGACAGTCAGCCTAGAAACCTAACATCCTTGTTACGTCCTCCATTTAGAGAAATTTTTTTACAAATATATTGTAATTGAGATTTGAATTGTAAATATTTAGATGATAACTTGAATGTCTTATTATTGTGATATCATAATTTTTGTGACAAAATTCATTGTACACAAGCAACTATGGTGCTAATATCATTGAATAATTAAACATTTAGCTTTCCATTATTGCCAATAACAAAGATGATGTAAAAGTGGAAGTCACTTTTAAATCAATAAACTTTCTCCATCCCAAGGCACTAGCAAAGAACCTTCCTCAACCACTTCCCAACCAAAAGTGTTTGGGAAATTTCAATCCACTCTGATAATTTAGTTCTTTCATAAACTACCCCTTGTAAAATCACTACTAACCTGCTTTAATAATAATTCTGAAGTTTTTTTTATATTATTCTCTTTTTCTTCATGGTGATAAAAGATGAATATATTCATCTTCAGTACTTCCGTTAATCTCAGGATCAATACGGAAGAGATAAATCACGGACGACTACTAACCTTCGGAATAATGACTAATACATAAGAGAGGTATTTACTTCAGTTTTACTGAGATTCGAATCTCAGATCTCATGATGACAACACCTCATCTCATGTGCTATCCACTAAATCTTCTCGAGGAGACTTTCTCTCTCCCTTCATGATTCACTTCAAGGGAGTCGCAACGTCTCCATGTACTTTGTGCAATTGAAACTTGAATGATAAATTTATTAAATTGGGCACGGATTGATTTAGGAGGTTTTATCGCTGAGTTATACTCTCCCACTTAGGAAGGTATTGTATACTATAATTTATTTATCTTTATCTTACTGTAGGACCAATAATATTATTGATATTTGTATATAGTATTGTTGTAATATGTCATGGGTTGACTTTTAGTGGGTACGAAATACATCGTAGGTCACTAACCCTCATGTAAAGGACCCCTGTACTAGGCCTCCAGAGTGAAAGTAATTACTTTCTGCAGTAAATAAGCTACTTTAATAATATTCTCAATATCTTTTTCATATTATTCCCTCTGTGATCGTCACTTCAATGAAGTAGCAATGGCCCCGTATCATAATTTGTTTGCATATATTTTATCGTGGGATCTATGATAGTAGACCATTTAAGATGAATAATATCACCGGATTCTTTGGATAGCAACATGATAAAAATGTAAGAGTTGAAAGATCTTCGCATCATTGTTCCATTTAGTATCAATGTAATAGCATTAAAAATTTAATTTTTATGGGTGTGATATAATAGTAAATCACTTAAGAAAATAAATAGAAATGATTATATTAGAAGTCGACCTCTCGTATTCTAGATTTACTTGGCGAACCAAGGAAAGGTAATATTTTTTTAAATAAAATTTAGACACATGGATTAAAAAAATAATATTATTAGAAATTCAACTAGAGGTTGCTTCATTAAATAAAATAATCAATATTAGGAACTAAAGAACTCGTAAAAAAATTTAAAAAATGTAGTATTAATTGTTAAACTCTAGAGGTTTTTTTTTTATAAAAAGGTTGTTGGAAGAAATAATATGTTGTTAGAGATTTATGGGGTATTAGTTGAACTTAAACTATATTGAATTAAATTAAACTTACATTCGAGATGATCTGACTGGGAAGATCGGCTGAGCAGCAGGTCTATGTTGCCGAGCGGGTAGATCGGCTGAGCAGTAGGTCTGTGTTGCCAAACAGACAGATCTGCCAAGCAGCAGAGCGGACTGAGTCGTCGAGTGGGAAGATCGGCAGTAGGTTTATGTTGCCGAGCGGGCATATCAGCCAAGCAGCAGAACAGACTGAGTCGCCGAGCGGGCAGATTAGCCGAGCAGCAGCTTTAGGAGCAGACCGAGCGAGTGGCTGGCCGAGCAGACCGACCGGGTAGTGCAGCCGATCGAGCAAAGCAGCTCGAGCAAGCGTAGCGGTCAAGAGAATAGTGTGAGTCACCGACAAATCACAGAGTCCGCTCGGGCAGAGCAGTCGTCTGATCAGATAGGCCGACCAAGTAGTAAGGCCGAGCAAGTTCGACCAGGCAAAGAGTTGACTGGGCGAGAGGTTGGCTCAGGCGAGTAGACAAACTGAGCTAGGCCAGTCGGGCGAACAGACAGGCAGGTCAAGATGGTGCCGGTCGGCCGAATAGTGCAGGTCGGGCATGCCGAGCGGAGAGGCTGAGTGGGCAAGTGGTCGGTCGGGCTTTGAGCAGCGGACTGAGGCTTGCGATTGACGAAGTTTCCTTGAAACAGATTCACCCACCTTCGGTTGTGTTTCGAGACTTACTAGGGTTGTCTGTTTCCCAGGATACAACGGTTGACTGTGATTCCCACCAAGCACTGGTGATCACGGCGAATTGAGTGGCACCCGATTGCTATCATGGGCACTCTGCCGAGCTTCTGCTTGTGTTGTTGTGTCTCCTATGTCGTGCAACTCCTTTGTCGAGCAACTCCTGCTCAGCAGAGTGCCCGTGATAGCAATCAGGTGCCACTCAATTCGCCTTGACCACAAGTTCTTGGTGGGAATCACGGTCAACCGTTGTATCCTGGGAAACAAATGACCCTAGTAAGCCTCGAAGCACAACCAGAGGTGGGCGAATCTGTTTCAAGGACATTCCGTCAATCCCAGGCCTCAGTCTGCTTACTAGGGTCGTCTGTTTCCTAGGATACAACGGTTGACCGTAATTCTCACTAAGCATTGGTGATCACGATGAATTGAGTGACACCCGATTGCTATCATGGGCACTCGCCGTGACCACCAGCGCTTGGTGAGAATCACGGTCAACCGTTGTATCCTGGGAAACAGACGACCCTAGTAAGCCTCGAAGCACAGCGGGAGGTGGGTGAATCTGTTTCAAGGAAACTACGTCAATCACAGGCCTCGGTCCACTGCTCAAAGCCCGACCGGCCACTTGCCTGGTCTTGCAACTCTGCAGAGTGCCCGTGATAGCAATCGGGTGTCACTCAGTTCACCGTGATCACCAATGCTTAGTGAGAATTACGGTCAATCGTTGTATCCTAGGAAACAGACGACTCTAGTAAGCAGACTGAGGCATGGGATTGACGGAGTGTCCTTGAAACAGATTCGCCCACCTCTGGTTGTGCTTCGAGGCTTACTAGGGTCATCTGTTTCCCAGGATACAACGGTTGACCGTGATTCCCACCAAGAACTGGTGGTCAAGGCGAATTGAGTGGCACCTGATTGCTATCACGAGCACTCTGCTGAGCAGGAGTTGCTCGACAAAGGAGTTGCACGACATAGGAGACATAGCAACATAAGCAGAAGCTCTCCACCTTCGTTCCCCTCCTTCTGTCGTGCAACTCCTGCTTGGCAGAGTGCCCGTGATAGTAATCGGGTGTCACTCAGTTCGTCGTGACCACCAGTGCTTGGTGAGAATCACGGTCAACCGTTGTATCATAGGAAATAGACGACCCTAGTAAGTCTCGAAGCATAGCGGGAGGTGGGTGAATCTGTTTCAAGAAAACTGCATCAATCACAGGCCTCAGTCCACTGCTCAAAGTTCGACCGGCAACTTGCCTGGTCTTGCAACTCTTGCTCGGAAGAGTGCCCGTGATAGCAATTGGGTGGCACTTAAATCGCCGTGACCACCAGTGCTTTGTGAGAATTACGGTCAACCATTGTATCTTGGGAAACATACGACCCTAGTAAGCGGACCGAGGCTTGCGATTGAGCCTCGAAGCACAGCAGAATGTGGGCGAATCTATTTCAAGGAAACCGCGTCAATCACAGGCCTCAGTCCGTTGCTCAAAGCTCGACTGACCACTTGCCCAGTCAGTCTCTCACCCGGTCGGCTCTCTATCTGGTTGAACTTGCTCGGCCTTGCTGTTCGGTCGGTCTATCTGTTCAGTGCAATCCGAGCTCTGGATTTGCACCCCCCTACGCACCCACGCGTGAAAGCGAGTCTCTCCCCATGAGTTTAACAGGGGTCAAAAATATCCTCAATGCATGTAAATCAGTATAAATCAACCAATATGCCAAGAAACTCTCAATGTGGGACTAAAATTTCATTCACAATGGAGCTTCTATCCTCTTCTACCTCTTCTCCATTCACACATATTCAACAAAGGTAAACCACGGTGGATAAATAAAATTTCTATTTTTTCACCAACCATATAATGTATGAATATATTTATGGGAAGGAAGAAAAATTAGAAGAGTTTGAAAATTGTAACAACTTAAACCTTAGAGGATATTTTTAAAATGAATGACTAAATTGGTTGCTAAAACTTTAAGTAACCCATAAGCCATTCATTCTAATAAGTGTTCCATTCAAATTTATAGAAGACTATGCATCACTTATGTCTTTTAAGTTGACTTTCTAAGTGGGTAAATTATACTTCAGATTTATCGGATAATCCGATAGATTAATTAGGAAATAAATTCATTTATCTTCAGGATTAACCAGGTGAAATCTGAACATCTAAATTATTAAAAAAAATGACATTCTACCCGACATACCAATGGGCACACTATGCCCAAGACTAAATGACTAAGCCAATAATTGTGAGACTAACTGATCGAACAAACTGAGCCAATAAGTACGACTGAACCATCCATGCGGATGGTCAGGTTAGATTGATAAAATTGATTAACCAATGACTAAATGGCTAGCTATCCACTCGCTAGTCAACTAGATCAAGTGGACTAACTAGATCGATCAAGCTGAACTAGGTGGTTAGAGACGCGAAATAAACTCGAGTATGAGTAACCGACCTCAGCAATCAAATGAAGCCAGAAGATTGAACCAAACAAAGCAGTGTTCGAAATATCACCCTAGGTGGTCGCTTAAACGTTGTGCGGTGGCAGGTCGTGCCAGAAATTAGCCAGGCGGAAGATCTAGGCGGCTGGGATACCTAGGCGGTCCTCGGCAGCCCTCGGCGGTCCTCAGCGAGCTTCGGCGGCCATCGTGAGCTTCAGCGGGCTCGGTGGACTTAGGTATTTTAGGCATATTTTAGGTTTTTTAATACTAAATCAGATTTGTTGAGACGCTTCGTCTCCTTTCATCACAGATTCTTCGTCTTCTCTCATCGCGGCGTGCTTCCGGTAAGTTTTTCTCTTTTTTTCTGTTAATTTATTTTTTTGTTTCTTCATCATCGTGGCAACTCTTCGGCAACGCTGGACGCGTCGCAGGGCGTCAGACGCTGCCGGAAGAGTCACCAGACGTGTCCGGCGCTGCTTCCAGCAACACCGATAGCGTCGCGATGCTTCTGACTACGCCGAAAGCTTTCCGCGATGCTACCGGCACCGTTGGAAGCAACGCCGGACTTCGCCGGACGCACCGGACTCATCCAGCGATGCTTCCGGAAGCGTCGGAGACCTACCGCGAGGCGCCGGTGGCGTTCGCACCGTCGCACGATGGTATTTTTTTTATTTTGTAATTTTTTTTAGATTTAATAAATTAAAATAATTTCTAACTGGGATAATTTCAATAATAGGGTTCATAAAACCTAATAGGATAATAGGATTCAATAATAGATTTAATTTTTTTTAATAAATATTATTAAATATTAATTTATATAACAGATTTAAAAAATTATAATAAATATTATCATTTATCAGATTTAAAAATATAAAAAAATATTTAAAATTTAAAAAATTATAATACATATTATTAATTTATATAAACCATATTTATAAATTTTATATATTATTAATTTATATTAATCAAATTTATAAATATTGAAATTATTAATTATATTAAAATTTTAAAATTCTAATAAATATTATTAATTTTTATAAATCAGTTTGAAAAATATGAAAATTAAATTAAAATTCTAAAAATTCTAATAAATATTATTAATTTAATAATTTTTATATATAATAGATTTAAAATTATAAAAAAATATTTTTAAAATTTAATTTTGTAAAATAAATATCTAATAAATTTTATTAATTAGATTAATATATATATAAAAAAATATTCTCAGATTTGTTAATGCTATATTTCATTATTTTATATCGTATAGTATAATTAAATTTTATTATCATGTTATATTGCTATATATAATTTTTTCAGGTTATCTGTTATCATAATGTCAAGCAATCCATTTTCGACAGCATTTGTCACTCAACCCGAATTCGGAATTTTTAGAAGAAAGTCAAATGACATTGGATGAGAGTTTGGGATATTGATTGATCCTAAGAACCTCGACAAAATTAAATGCAAGTTATGTGGAAAAACAATGTCAGGGGGAGTGTATAGGATAAAGGAGCACATTAGAAATATACCTGGAAATGTATCTGGTTGTCGAAAAGCATCTCAAGAAGACAAAAATAAGTACAAACAGACTATTTAAGAAGTGAGGAATAGAAAGAAGAACAAAATAATGAAAGAACAAAGTTGTAGAGCAAAGGTGGTTATTTTCTAGACGAAGAAGAATGTCTTGAAATTGAAGGATGGATGGAATTAAAAAACCTCTTCCACTTGGCCCCATGGATAGATATGCATCGACAATTGCTCTAGAAAATGCAGACTCCAATGGAAGTAAAGTGCTTCTGTAATACCCCGGTTCTGAGATTCTGGCTAAGTATGACTTAAAAGGTTAGATGATACTATCCATATCACCAAGGTACACCTTCCTTTTCGGAAGCCCAAATTTAAGAACACCAAAGTTAAGCGTGCTTGGCTTGAAGAAATCTGAGGATGAATGACCTCCTGGGAAGTTTTCCAGGGTGTGTGCGAGTGAGGACAAAGCACGCTGAAAGGACCTCCGATGGTTTGTGGAGCTAGTCATCAACCCAATGGACAATTGTGGTGGCGTTCCCGGTTCGGTCCGGGTGGGGTTCGCCCAAGCCGGGGCATTACAGATGGTATCAGAGTGACCTTGCGACCATGAGTGCGCCTGTGACAGAAGTACCCAGGGCACCACCTAATGAGGGAGATTCTGGGATTTGTCCGTGGTGTGATTCGTGGCTACACAACGAGGACGTTGTATCTTTAAGTGGGGGTGATTCTAATACCTCGGTTCTGAGATTCTGGTTAAGTATGACTTAAAAGGTTAGATGATACTATCCATATCACTAAGGTGCTCCTTCTTTTTCGGAAGCTCAAACTTAAGAACTCCAAAGTTAAGCGTGCTTGGCTTGGAGAAATCTGACGATGGGTGACCTCCTGGGAAGTTTTCCAAGGTGTGTGCAAGTGACAACAAAGCATGCTTAAAGGACCTCCAGTGGTTTATGGAGGTAGTCGTCAACCCGATGAGCAATTCTGGTAGCGTTCCCGGTTCGGTTCGGGTGGGGCCCGCCCGGGCCGGGGCGTTACAACATATATCTAACTCGAAGTTTAAAACCTTGCTATAAGCTAAAACAACTTTAGTGATGGAAAATATTAGAAAATAGTAGCAATAGTTCAATTCAAGATTACATCATTGTGAAAGCAAAATATAATTGTTGAATAACATAAATCATATTTTAACAAAATGAGTTCAAAATTACACAATTAATAATATCTCATAGACTTATATTTATTCTACTTCTTCTTCTCCATAATTTTCAATAACTTGTTCTTCATCAGACATAAACTCAATATCATTATTGTGATCCTCCTCTTCTTCTTCGGATGCAAAATCATCTTCATGAAGTTCTCTCACTCTAGAGCTTCTTTGGGGTTGTAGATTTTCATCTGCTCCACTTGTTTCATCAATCATTTTCCAAGTGAGCTCGGAACCTAGTTCAACTTCATCATCTTCCCCACCATCCACAATCCAACCTTATGCATTTGAAGCATCTTTTGCAAGAAGAACATCGACATTTCTTTCTTTTTCTCTTTTTTGTTTGTTCAACAATCTAGCATTAAATTGGACAAATACTAGATTGTTCAACCTGTTGGCATCCAACCTATTTCTTTTCTTTGTATGAATCTAAAAAAACAGATAAAGTAAATATTATAGTTAGTACATGAATATAGAGTATAGACGTTAAAAATTATAGCTAATTTAATTTAAAACTGAAAGTTTAAAACTTACTCCTTCAAATGTACTCTAATTTCTTTCACATCCAGATGAACTTGTAGTTAATGAAAGTATCCTCAATACCACCCTTAGCAAGTTAGGTGTGTGAGCACCGTATGTACTCCACCATGCACATGGATCAAATGTATCATCATTTTTTCACATGCTTTTGCTGTCAATATTTTTCCAAATAACCCAGTTTTATCTCTATATTTTGATAATTCCTTGTTAATAATTATATCTTGTAGATCTAACTCATTGACATGCAAAGTTTCCATGCATTCAAAAATCCCCGTTGCGACCTCCTCATAAAGAGCAATAGAACTATCTTTATAGTAAAAATAAGGATTCAACAAAAAAAAAACAGTGGTATGCAATGATGTATTAAGTATATCCTTCATTTTTGACTCAATAATGACTATGATAGGCTGATAATTTGATTCCACGTTGTTCAGAGCCACCTTGATATCTTTTTTAGCTTGAAGAAGCTCCCCATATAGAAACCCCATCGAAGAGTTTCTATCTCCATCTACCAATCGAAGAACTCTTACCAAAGGAGTAAATATTTTCAAACAAAGTGTCACACCATTCCAAAAACTCATACTCATCACACTGTAGAGTAAGTCAATTTTCCTTTGTTTGTTTTTTACCATTTATATTTCTCCCGCATATAACTTGTAAACATGAGCTTTTTTTCAATCAAACTTTGCAATGTGAGAAAATTTGATGCAAATCTGGTAACTCCTGGTCGGACTATGTCTCTCTTTTTCGTAAAACTTCTCATCAATGACAAAGTCTTATGGTGAGCATAGATGAAAATGTAAAAGACTTGGATTGTTTAATAACCTTTTTATATCGTGCAAGTTTGCCAATACTTTCAAGCATGAGATTAACCGAGTGAGTTGCATATGAACTCCAAAAAATCCCAGGTCGCTTTTCTCTCATCAATTTAGCTGCAGCCATATTGTTGGTGGCATTGTCTGTTACAATCTGAACAATATTCTGAGCTCCTACTTGTTCAACACACTTGTCACTCAAAAATAAGTTCAGCTGTATGTGTCTCGTCTGAAGACTCCTTAGACTCTAAAAATGTAGTACCCTTCTTGCAATTAACACATAAATTTAAGATGTTTTTTCTTTTTCTATCACTCCATGCATCTGTTATGATCGAGCATTCATTCTTTGTCTATTCTTCTTCATGTTTCTTTGGCAATTGTTTTATTCTTTCAACTTCGGCTTTCAACAGTGGCTCCCTAAGTTGATATTGAGTTGGAGGCTTAAATCTTGGTTCAAATTGACCCACTGCTTCCATTAGTTGCTTGAAGCTATCATTATCAACAACATTGAATGAGATTCTATTTTCATAAACTCATCTCCCAACATATTGTTGAACTTGTTGAGTTCTCTCTTTGAAAAAAGTCTCGTTTATATTTTTTTGGCGAAGCTGTAACGCCTCGGCCCGGGCGGGCCCCACCTGGACCGAACCGGGTCACGCCGCCAGAATTGCCCATCGAGTTGATGACTAGCTCCACAGATCACCGGAGGTCCTTGTGTCGTGCTTTGTCCTCACTCGCACGCACCCTGAAAAACTTCCCAGGAGGTCACTCATCCTTAGATTTCTCCAAGCCAAGCACGCTTAACTTTGGAGTTCTTAAGTTTGAGCTTCCAAAAAAGAAGGTGCACCTTGGTGATATGGATAGTATCATCTAACCTTTTAAGTCTACTTAACCAGAATCTCAGAACCGGGGTATTACAATCACCCCCACTTAAAGACACAACGTCCTCATTGTGTAACCACGAATCACACCACTCCCTCTCTAGGTGGTGTCCTGGGTGCTCCTGCCATAGGCACACTCACGGTCGCAAGGTCTCTCTGATACCATCTGTAACGCCCCGGCCCGAACGGACCCCACCTGGATCGAACCGAGTCACGCCACCAGAATTACCCATCGGGTTGACAACTAGCTCCACAAGCACGCTTAACTTTGGAGTTCTTAAGTTTGAGCTTCCAAAAAAGAAGGTGCACCTTGGTGATATGGATAGTATCATCTAACCTTTTAAGTCTACTTAACCAGAATCTCAGAACCGGGGTATTACAATCACCCCCACTTAAAGACACAACGTCCTCATTGTGTAGCCACGAATCACACCACTCCCTCTCTAGGTGGTGTCCTGGGTGCTCCTGCCATAGGCGCACTCACGGTCGCAAGGTCGCTCTGATACCATCTGTAACGCCCCGGCCCGAACGGACCCCACCTGGATCGAACCGAGTCACACCACCAGAATTACCCATCGGGTTGACAACTAGCTCCACAGACCACCGGAGGTCCTTTCAGCGTGTTTTGTCCTCACTCGCACGCACCCTGAAAAACTTCCCAAGAAGTCACCCATCCTCAAATTTCTCCAAGCCAAACACGCTTAACTTTGGAGTTCTTAAGTTTGGGCTTCCGAAAAAGAAAGTGCACCTTGGTGATATAAATAGTATCATCTAACCTTTTAAGTCATACTTAACCAGAATCTCAGAACCGGGATATTACATATGTTCTATTGTTTACTACATGATTATGATATCTTACTGCATGTTCTACTATTCAACTG
Source organism: Zingiber officinale (assembly GCF_018446385.1). NCBI lineage: Eukaryota > Viridiplantae > Streptophyta > Magnoliopsida > Zingiberales > Zingiberaceae > Zingiber > Zingiber officinale. The sequence continues at coordinate 106,005,677 of NC_055996.1, forward strand.
TTTCTTTTACTCATATTTATTGAGTTTAGTATATATTCTTTGCACAAAACTATGAGTTTTCTTTTATAGTTTTTCATTTTTTGGTATTGGAAATTATGCATTTATTTCAGCATACATAGTTAGATCTTCATTGATATGAAATTATTTAAGACAACATTTATATTTACATATGGCATTGTTCACAGCCCACATAAAACAAGGGATACCGAGGAAACCGCCTAGCGGCGCCTAGTCTCCGCCTAGGCGGCCTAGACACTAGGCACTGGTCTATCGTCCGACTAGCGCCTAGTGAATTTTAGAATATTGAAACAAAGCAAGCAGGCGCAAATGACTGAAACTATTAGATACAATCAATTCGAGCTATTAAGAGGCATTGATACCAAACAAGAACAGAATAAGAGAGCCAAATAAACTCTGGAACATATTCATCCTTGCATTTTTAATTTTTTTTATTCATGATCAAGCAGGAACCAAAATAAGAATAATTGAAATCTGTTATTTTATTTGTCACCAAAGTAAAGACAGGAAATCCAACATCTCATTTCAATTTTCTCTCAAGTAAACAATACCTTCTGCAGCTCAGCGCCATAGGATAGCCATCATCCTCCATGTAGCAATGTTCATGAGAAGAAACATTTATTATCTGCCCCGGAGTAATTGTGCAATGATCAGACCTTCCAATAAATAATCAAGAACAAACATTTATTATTTGCCCCGGAATAATTGTGCAATGATTAGACCTTCTGATAAACAATCAAGGGATCTAAAATTTAAATCTTAATTACAAAAAAAAATTTCCTTCAATGAGAAATGAATCTAAGAATATTAGTCATCTAAATAAATCTCCATAAACACTTCCCAATCTACCCTGATGATCGTTAAAAAAACTTTCGTATGATCAGACCCATCACCTCCAAAATTTAATCAGTTTGAATAGCTAATACTTGAATTTAAAAAAAAAATGGGAAGAAACATTTATTCTGTTGTGATACATTCTGATGGCCGCAACCTTGCCAAAATGAGAAATTGGAATAGAGGCCCAAAACAATCCACAAAACTAAATTCATATTACAATAAAAGCTCAATGTTTTACAATACTATCTATGCACAACACAGGCTATTTGCCACATGGAACACTGGAAAACCTATCGCAACTACCAAACTGTTTTTTTACGATCAGCACTAGTTATGAGTCTAGAATTTCAGGCTCATTTCCTTGAGATTTCTTCAGCTTAGCGACGAGAACCCACATGTTTGCCAATTCATTCTCCAGAAAGGCTTCCTTTTGTTTTGATTCCTCCAGTTTTTTCTGAGTCTCTGCTTCTCTTTGCTCCTTTTCAAGAAGTGCAGCTTCTAGCTCTCTTTCATAATTAGCATTTACTTCTCTCTTTATAGTGACTTCGTGCCGCTTTATGTGGCTCTCTCTTCTGGTGTTCTTTGGAACACTGCTTGCTCTGCGCTGAGTGGAGTTTCTCATAGAGGCTAATTCAGCTGCGAGTCTCTGATTGTGGTTCATGAGTTTTGTTACTTGCTCAGATAATGCCTTCAATTCCACACCTGCAGCTGAAGCCAGCCCTTTTGCATATGCACTCTCCTCTGCCAACTTCTGATTTAGGCCTTCTAATTGGCTATTTGCTTCTGTTAGCTCATATACTTTCTGCTTTAGTTCTTTGATTTCAGATACCTATAGCACATTGCACAAAAGATTAATCACAAGCTATCCAGGTGTATATGTGCAAGTTAACCAGACGTTTGATAGAATTTATAAGCAAAAACTAGAATGCATGGATAGATATGAGAAATAGTTAAATTTCAGGAAAAAAAAAAATTGTTAAACAAACTATGAAAAAAATAACATTTCATTTAAAGATTTCACATAAAAAATATTCTGTCTAAGATTATCTTATTTTATGGATTACACGTCCAATTTAAATTAAAAAGATATTCCGTCACCTTTGGGGATATATAAAAATCATGGATCAAAGGAATTACTGCTAATGAAATTAAATAAGAAAACAAATACCAACCAGATGTTCTTCATGTTGCAACTTTGAAGATGCATCTTTCAAAGAGTCATCTTCAAATTTTGTTCTCGACTCCTGAAATAATGTTCCCTCGTAACTGTAGTGTGATTTAACACTCATTGACAAATCCTTCATTTCAAGTGCTTGTGAAAGTTGTTGTTTCAAGGAAGTAATAGTTTCTTGCAGTTCTTCACATTCGTGTATCTAATAAACAAATAAATATGAGACTTATTGCAGCTAGTCAATGCATAAAATAGCCCCACAACAATTAACTAATTAAGCTAACCTTTTGTTGCAGTTGATCCTGTATAATACTGTTATCTGCAGTCTTTACCTGAAAGAGTTTCCTAAATATAAGATAATACATCGAAGTAGATTATACACTTCGACAGGCTACCCGTGTATCTCCAAGTTATAGGTGAAAATAACTGACAGAAGAATGTCAGATGAACAAGAACATTTAACCAGGCTCAGAAATATGCAAGTGATTTGTTAACCTAACATGAAAGAGTGCCTGCAGAAAAATTGAGTACCTCTAGCTCAAGAGATTTCTCATTTAGTTGTTCTAGAAGTTCCGCATATGGCTGAAAAAAATAAAAATAAAAACATTTGACCAGGTGGCACCAATCAAGAAACTGATAAATTGAAGTCGGATCAAGAATTTACAGGTGAAACTCCTGAATTTCGCATCCTATTTTGAGCCACCGAGAAAGAGTTAGCCATCTGCTTTTCCAAAGATGCAATTTGTTGGTTCTTTACTTTTACCTCTTCTTTGACCTTCCTCATGTCGATCTTCAGATCAATAGTTATCAGATGAGCTCTATAATCCTCATTTATCACATGGTTTTCTCTCATGAAATAAATGAGAGGAAAAAAATTACCTGAATCTGTTCATTCTTCGGGCTCTTAGCAGCTTCATCAGAAAGTCGTTTTAGAACACTTGAATGAAGTGCCACTTCTCCAGCAAGAATCTTTAGCTGCTCTTTAAGCAATTCCACGTGATCTATAGTTTTGATGTTTGTCTGGTAAACCATAGAATATGTAAAGAAAAATGAGTTTTCTGGGTAATCAAACATCTTTGTGGAGATCAAAGTGAAATACAACATTATGAAATTCCAAAAGACAAAAAAAAAAAAATAGTTGCGTATAGACAAACAGTAGGTCGCTATGAAAACTAAAATAATAAAGTCATACTGCGAATGTTTTAACCATAAAACTAATAGAGATTTTACAGAAAGCATGAGCAGAAGCATTATTCTTTTTGTGGGCAATAGGATTTGATGCATTATTGAAATACATGGCTAAGCAACTTTTATTGTGAAATATTCATAGTGTACAGTTTAATTAGTTGAATTGATTGTTAATAACATCTACAAAAGGACAGCCCGGTGCAAGAAGCTTCCGTCAATGCAGATTCTCAAGGAAGAGTCTATTGTACACAGCCTTAATCAGCATTGCAAGAGGTTGTTTTCGCGACTTGAACCCATACCATCATGTCACACGATAACAACTTTATCATTATGCCAAAACTCCCCTCCATTGTTAATAAAATCAATAAAAAATCATGCTAAAAATACTAGAACATGTTGGAATTTTATTGAACTCCAACCCTAAAGAGAATAATTAGTTTCAGATGCCAACAAGCAATCCATAGTCATCATCATCAGCAAATATTAGATGATCATAAATAATATTTTTTTGGGGGGTAATGCAGATATCTAGTTCTTTAAACCAACTAATCCTGAAAGTGTTGGCTTCTACAGAAGTTTCCCACCAGCCAGCAAGGTAAATCGGGAAGTGCTCGCAGTTGTCCATCCAAAGCGGCCAATGTTCTTAGATTTGTCATCCCACTGAAGGAAAATGTCTTGCAATGCACCGTAGCTGAGATTCCAACCGTAAATGTCTAGTTAACCGCTGGAGTGCCTAACTACTGCACCAAAGCCCTAGGGCGATCATAAATAATATTTGATTGTTGACGATGATGACATTAATGATTGATTGACATCCATGAAATTATATTTACCCAATCATTTGCAACTTAAAGTTCTAAGAACCGACATTATATATATATAAAGTATTTGATTGGTGTAATAGCAGCAAACAGTTGCATAATTTATACTTGGTGTTCAACAGAAGATGTTCACTGGCAACTATAAGGACCTAAGATTTCTTATCTATATGATGTACAACAGATGAATGAACATAACCTTCAACTTGAGTCTAAGTTTGCATTGCTTCTCTATTCAATTTTTAATTTGATGTATTTTATTCCATATCATACTTCTCTATCCATTCTAATCTTCATCCAATAAAAAATTTAGCAGTTATGAAACAAAATTATGTTTTGTTAGAGATATTATAGTTTCTTTGTAAAATTAATACACTAGTGATAAAATTCTGTTTAGTTGGCTAATCAACCATCAGTGTTTATTTGAAAATAAATAAGAGGAAAGAAGAAGAAATGACATTGTCAGTTTCTCCTATTTACTTGGAAAGAAGATGAGAGGAGGAAGGAATCTAATTTGATCCAAATCATCAATTATATTTTCTGCCAAATCGGGCAGAAATGGATAGAAATTAAGTTTATTCTCTAATAAACTCAACAAATGGCACACTTTCTTCTTTTTGGTTTAATCCAAGTAATCAAGAAGGTGGAAACAGGTAAGGTTTGTTTTCCCTTTCCACTCACTTAAAGTACTCTGTTCTCTTCTTCTCCCTTAAGGTAAACACAGCATTAACCATATTTAAACAATTCTAGAAGACAAAAGTGGGCAATTAAACTTAAATATGATAGCAGTATAAAATCAAGAGAAGGAAAATGATCACTACTCATTCCAAAGAAGTAATTTTGTAAGATCTACAACTACATTAGTTTATTAAAAAAAAATCAGCATAAACTGAATAACTAGTAGCAGATTGAATTTACAGCAAATGTAAAAGAAAATGTCACTTGGTGAAGAAGCCAAATATCCATCTATTGCATACCATTGGCGTCTCTTGGGAAGAGAGATCATCAGCTGCAAGTTCTCTATCATTATGCACTTCCAACAGATGATATGCAGGAATACTATCTGGTATTAACGAATTTGACAAACCAGACTCTAAAGGGAAGTGTATGCTCTCTGCTTGAGGAGTTGAAGGTGTTGTGTGTGACTTTGTTCCACTTGATTTGTCACCATCTGATGCTGCCAAACCACTATCTCGTTTCTGGGGCAAAAAAATTGAATTAAGCATGCAACAGAACAGGAGCCAACAAATCAACCCTTATGCAAACTAACAGTAAGCATAGCACATCAGCATAATATTTGCCAAACAAATGCAGCCACATCAATGACATTGAGCTGTGCAGAATTTTTTGGACTATAGGGTTGTCAACATACATCCTTAGCATACTCACTGAAAAATGCAATCCAACAGAGAATAAATAACCAATGAGGATGAAGTAGATTACACAGACAGTTGTGAGGAATGTCTCAAAGATTTTTACTCCTATAATCCTATGGACATAAAGTTAGCAATTTCAAATCAAAAATTTACTAGTATCTTAAAGCATGCATAACTGATAAGGCAAAGCACAGACTATCATGATATAATATTCATCTTCCATTATTATGATTTATGACATTCTACTGAATTTTTTTTCAATGTTGCATATTGAGCGTTTTCCCCTTTTTTTTCTAAGAACAATATTCCTATTTCTTATTAATTGACGGGGTAAAAGAATCAAAAGTCAGATCCAAAATGTGCTTTCATTCTAAATGTTACAGCAATACTACAGCAAAATTGCAAAAAAAAAAAACAATAGTAAAAAAACAACCTTACTGAAGCAAAAAAAATGTAAGCATGTACAGATCGATGTATACCCTCAATTTGAGCCAGTTTAGAAGCCCATGCTTTCTGTTCTTCTTCTCCTCCTTCAGGACATCATAGTTAGTTTCACCAAATCCTTCCATTGGAGCATAAAAGACAGCATTTTCATTATCTATTATCATATCTCGTCTTCGATATGGGAGATATGCAAGCTGCAGAATTACATGATTTCCCAAATTAGAACTAAATTGCAATCCTTGAATCAAAAAATAGGATATTTGATGAATATTTAGAACACAGTAATAGACTCATAGTTGGTATCTGATCAAGAAAACATAAAAATGAATTACAGAAAATCTAACCTCTTCCTCTCCAAAAGAATGTCTTCGTCTAGCACCAGGGCGTTGAAGAAATCTTGGAGATTGGCTTGTTTTTGTAGACACCAAAATCAGTTTGGTTAAACGTTGTATCCTTCCCAGTAATGCAGCTTTAGCTTCTTCTTCCTGTTCCAGTCTTGATTGTAGCTTGACGTGACCATCTTCTAGCTTTTCATGTTAAGCATTTGTACTAATCAAATTGACAATGAACAGAAAAGATAATTAAAAATTAAAAAAAAAGTTTGAATATATAGAAAAGCCTGCCTTCTGTTTCAAGATAAAGAAATCATCTTCTCCAGTATCTTTATGTGTAACAGTCACAATCCCTCTCTTTAACTGATCTAGCTCTTGCTTTAAGCAATGTATCTCATTTTGATATTTCTTTATTAGAGACTTTTCATCAATTATCTACATAAAAGCAAAACCATAAGATGACAGAAAAACAACCAAAATGAATAATGGAAACATAGTCATACAAGGAATCTAGTTCCTCGATAAATTCTATTTTCATTAAGTTGAACAAAATGTCTATTATATTTAATCTCTTCAGGCATCTATGTAGTCAGGAAAACATACTTTATTTTGAGAAGCTTGGATCTCAATGCATTTTGCACGATGAGCAAATTTCAGTGTATTGTGTGTTTCTTCTGCATTGCTTGATGATGGAGTAACTGTGCAGATGAGCTATACAATGGAAGGAAAATAATTGAAATCAAAATTAGCCATTTAATTAACTGATCTTACATAAATTCAAATGTCAACTTACAGATACACGCCCTTGACCACTTAAAGATGATTGGAGAAGTCGTGTTAATTTTGAGTCTCTATATGGGATATGTGTAGCTTTTCCATCTATTAATTTTGCAATAACCTGAAACAATGTAGTAGTTAAATAAATTCACAGAGATAATCACATAAATGACTTGTGGATTTCATCATCAATCATTATCATTCTATGTTTGTCCCAACTATTTGGGTTCAACTACAAGAATCTTTCCCTCAAGACCTCCATTGAGTTTTCATTTGTGTTAAAAAGCAAAATAGGCCAGCTTAATTTATATAAATATTGCATGCTAGAATAACTCCACCCATGGAAAGTTATCCCAAGTACATAAAAAGTATCTACAAATTTTTTTCAAATTTCAATATATGAAAAATACATGATTTAACTTACTGGATTAATTTTGTAATAGATAGTACAAAACTAAAATTAATGAAAATAATCTCTCAAACTAATAGAAACCTAATTTTTTAATCCAAAATAGCATTTCCAAATTGAAAAAAAATGCACTAATCATCTTTAAAAATGAATGATCCTGGAATTAATATTATCCCGTACTCTTGATAAAGTATTTTTCATTTCTCATGTGCATCCATGATTTAAGATGAAATTAAGCATTGGGTGTCTCTTACAGTTACGGCAACTTTCCTGTTGTAACACATTCTTGTGCTCTCAGTTTTAAATGGAAGAAACTCAATCCCCTAGCAACTAAAAAAAAAAAAAAGGCAGCCCGGTGCACGAAGCTCACACCATGCGGGGTCCCGGGGAAGGATCCATTGTACGCAGACTTACCTGCTTTTTGCAAGAGGCTGTTTTCAGGATTCGAACCCGTGACCTTTTGGTCACATGACAACAACTTTACCGGTGTGCCAAGACTCCCCTTCAATCCCCTAGCAACTAACCATAGATTAAAATCTCAAAGATAGAACTCTAATATATTTTTGTCTCCAACCCTTTGAATTTGTCACTTCATACTTTTCAAACTGAAGTACCATGTGGAATCTTCAACTTGAGGAATTAAGGAAAAAGATTATAGTAACTAGTAAGTCCTTTTGAAGATTAAGTTAGTTGAAGTGCTGGACCAAATTTTTTTCAAGATCATCACCATTCTCAATCTAGAGAATTGTAACATCAAAGTTTCTGACTATATCAATATTATCCATCTTCAGCTTTGTTCAGTTATTCATGATGAATTTTACAAGATAACTAATTTACAATGGGAAGATCAATCATTGATGTGATCAACACAATAAAAAAAATCTAGCAAAAAATATCTGATATAACAGGAAGCAGTTGTAAAGACAGCTCACAGTTCCAAGAGTTAATAGGCTCTTATTTATATAAGATCCCTCTTTTCGTCTTACTCCAGTAGTTTCAGCCCTTGAGCTCTCTGATCCTGCCAGATCGATGAGGTTCTGCATCCATCAGTGGAAGTAAGTACACAATACAAATTGTTAGGGGGAAAAAATCCGCAAGCACCAGCAAACACATTGACAAAACAAACTACCAGCAGGGAAAAGTTAACAGCTCCCCCTTCCCCACAATCACCACAAGGGCTACTCTCTATTGTCTGTAAGAAGACCAAAAGATTAAGTTAAAGTATAACACTTTTGAGTGTTGGGGACTTTGCAAGCATCTTTTAAGCATTGCAAGGTCAAAATTGAAAACAGTATAATTCAAAATGCAAAATCAAGTTTCCACTTCAAGCCAACAAAATGTTTTACCAAATAGCATAAAATCAATACAAATTTGTAGAGATAAAAGGTCATGTTTAGTGTTAAAGACACAACAGCTGCAGTCATGGAGAACTCCAGAATTAGTCAATTTCCTAGCTGTCCATGCTACTGAACAATATGTGACAGGTTTGATTAAAGCAAAAGGCCATAAACTAGTTCCAGGGTTTGATAAAGCTTCTAGACCACAAGAGTTTTGATAAAACTTCTAGAATTTTTGACTTATCAAAACAGTTTTCTAATCCTATGAGTTTCTCTGAGTAAAAAAAATCTTAAGTTTGGTGGAATTAAGAAGAAAGCAACGTCACTTTGGGAATGTATTTTCAAGTGATCATATTTTCAAGTGATCAACCAACATATTGACCCATCTGTGCCAAAGTTACAAGATCACTTTAGACCCATCTCGCTTCCACTTGTCATGTAGAGAAATCCAATCAAGTGTCGGTATCCTAGTTGTTACAGTTCTCTATTTCTTACCATGAAGAGATATCGCTTATTTATAATGTAACCAATTTACAGCTACCACCCATGAAGGTGTTCATCTCCATTACCACAAATAATCTATTTTGTGGAATAATCCAGGAAAATCACTGTCAAGTACCACAAATGTCTAACATCAAGGCATATAGATTATTGAAGACATATTTACAGGGGACTATTATACTGGCATGTCACTCTGCCTGCTGCTCCATATGCAGCTTGCAGCATAAGAACTCAAGATATGAGCAACTCACAAAAGTGAGCTCAACAGCCAGGGAAGAAAGCTGGAGATGAAAGGAAAAGGGGCTGATACGTAATTTTAAGAGAGGAAGAAAACTTTCTTCCCAAATCATCCCAACATTTTATCCTCCCTCACTTTCTCTTGAAGTAAACTACATTTAAAAATCTATAAAGGATTAAGTTGTGCATCTTAAAAACTGATATGCTGATGAAGCTAGCCACAAATTATAACTAAAATAGGTAACTATAAGAAAGCCATGGTGTTAATACTTGTTTGTGCAAACGGAATGATGCACAATTGCACAGTCAAACACCAAGATAAAACATTTGAATCAAACACATATTTGCTATCTAAAGTTTATCATAAAGATTACAGCTAAACAATAATAAATGCTCAATTTGAATTTATAACCAACATCTAAGTGCAGTATAAGTACCAGTGTGAAAATTGTATGACTTCTGCTGCTTAGTAAATTGAAGTTATTGGATCCAACGTGTCTATGCTCTATCATCAATTAAGAGATATTTCACCATTAGCATAAACAAGTGCCATCGGTGTAGAAAACATTATAAAAATTCATTTAATAGAATTCACATATTGACATTTCAATTTTACCTTCCCCAGCTGCAATAAGGGAGAGTGCATGTGCAGGAGACAAGACTACTTCCTCCTTAATACCCTCGACAAATGTTCCCTAACACAATAAATATGAAAAATAAGCACACCATTGAATAAATCATCATAAGGATACTGCTAAAGTAGGCACGTAGTATGCCAATGGGCCTCCACAAATAAATTAGCTAACACACATCAGTTGGAGAAAAGTAAAAAAGAACAAGAACTAAAGCTATGTATATAGCTAAGGTACTACCATAAGTTTAACTAAATGTAGTCTTACATGGTCATAGATCATAGCATTGGCAGATTACCAATGCCTAAAATGCAGGCTAGAAACACACAAAGGAACAACGACACAGATATAAAAGAAGATTCACATCATTAGACAGTCGGAGTCTCTCAAGTACATATAAAAATATTGGAAGTAACATGCTTGAGTAAACTGACTGTGCCACATTGCATACAGCAAAGATTACTTGGGAAGACTCATAATGCAATCCAGGAGCAGCAGATGTACAGACAATATGGAAGCATTATATAGAGATTAGCTAATTGGTTAGTCCCAATTAAGGACAACCACCTGCGACCCAAATTCCTAAACATATCAAATGCTCTATGCAATAGAAGGGATAGAGATGTCTCAGAATATAAATCCTTTACATAAAGAAACAAATGTTTAAAGGAAAATATCAATAACATTGATGTAGACATAAATAAATTTAGATATGGACTGAATAAGAATTTTGCTTTATATAAAAGTTCTGGTACAAAGTAGAATAGATAATCAAAAATTTTGTTCCAAAAAAAAAGCATAGCAAACACAAAAGATGTTTTATAAAATTAACTTGGGACATAAGCATAACATCAAGTAAATCAGGTGATTAATCAAGCACCTGAGTGTCCTCCCTGATTCGTAAATTTTGTCCTGCTGGATTTAGCAAATCATTGACAACCTGGAACAGCAATCTTGCTAAGCAAAATGTTATGAAAGTATGAATAACAAATGAAATAGATCAACAGTGATATAACTCAAAATTTCATAAATTGTAATTTAAATAAACCATTAAATTACACAAGGTGAGCTAAACACCATTAATGATGTCATATCTACTGTATTCATATATCTAGTAAAATGCTGAATATAACCACTACAAGACCTATAGCTAAGCCATTCCAGTGGAATGAGGACATTATCGCTGATTTAGACGGATTTCTTCATCTCATTCCAGCAGAAGCACCCACTTTAATACTTACTGATGCAGTGATCTACAAAGGCCAAGGACCCCTCAAGAATTTCGTCACAGCTTCAAATGCATAAGCATCTTAATCATTCAGATCACTTATTAAGCAAAAGGTGATATCCAGTATCATACATGCATGTAAATCACAGGGGCATTTTTCCCTAGCACAGCGGCCCTATCATCTATGCTTCTATTCAAAATATACATATCCCTTCAGATATCTTCCATGGAACATTAATATCAATAGTAATTTAGAGTTTTTACATTGAATCTAACGAACATAGTTTCTCTACATGAGACGAAGGATCTAGATTTAGATCATATCTTCACACTTATTTTTTTAATAAAAATTAAAATTCTTACATAATAATGAGAAGAATGAAAAAGCTTGCAGTCAATGATGAACCAAAGAAAAGAAGGAACGCCTAGCCAATAAGAATGATAAGACAAGTAACCAGCTCTAGATTGCAGATGTTCAGTAAACAAACCTCATTGTAGATTTCCAGATATGATACACGAAGAAGAAACTCACGGCTTGGAGTCTAAAATCAGAAGTAGGTGCTCAGATTCTTATAAACCAAATAAAAGCATTTCAGAGGTAGAAAAATATTCAAACTACCTCTTGGATGATACTAAATGCATCTTTTACAGCCAATGGTATGATTCCAGGGGATCTTTGATCTCCCTGCCATTAATCCAAGATAAACAAAATTGATATGAGATTCCTAGATTCACTTACTAGAAATATCAGGTTATATTTTGAGAATGAGCCACTTGACCATCTTTGCTGAATGTTTGATTAACCATTTGTGAATCAAATCTGACCATATATCATCAAGATTTGCTATCTCAATCCATAGTATTTCCCATTTCTAAGAAGCCACTTAAAAAATTGACATCAACATGACTCCAAAATTATATAACACAGATGATCACCCAAAATGGAAAAAAAGAAATTACTGGAAAGGAAAAAGAGAATCACTGAACCATTTTCATGCACCCACTTAATTCATAGACCAAGGATTGCAATTGCTATCAATATTATTTTGAATTTCTAATTAAACAGTATGCTGATGGTACCTTGGATCAACATTTCAGTATTTAGATAAAGGACATGCAGGTGATAGTAGTAATAATATATGCTACAGTATGGTGAATAATTACTGAATTTATTTATATACCCATTTAATAAACCAAAGGACCATTATTATGAACTTCTAATCAAACAGCATCCTGATAGTTCAGTGGAACAACATTTCAGTAATACAATTAAGAAAGCCATGCAAAGATACATGCTAGGCAAGGACATAATGGTAAATAGCCATGCTAGTCTTTTCAGTTGGATTAGCTGAAGTGTGTTGCACATCAATAAAACAAAGAAAGGAAATTTTCCCTGCATCAGAAGACAAAATATGTAAGCATCTCAACATTAAAGTTGTGGCCCTCACATGCATTGTATGTGTTTTGCCACTGCTTGTAACTCCATAAGCAAAAATTGTGCCTGCAAAGAGAATAAAGCAAGATTCCATTAGAATTCCATGGTATCATTTCAGTCATTAATAAACTCAAACAGTTTAATGTAGCCAATTATTCAAATACATTATCAAGCACTTGAGGACCCTTACGAAAGTGTGTGCAACTCAAACATCAGTGCGAAGCAACATTGTTGCCTAATGCAAATTGTCTTCTATTCAATGTTCTTTTGAATCTAAATTCAGTTATCATATCGAAGCAAACAAATGATGATAATCAACAACCCTCATGTGGCTTGCTACTAGCAATATCAGTTAATCTGTAGTCATATTACTTATTATTCATTACTTATTAGTGATTTTTGCATTTTCAAACTCATTTCTCTATCATGTTTGGTCAAGCTTGAGGACTCGAGCTTCTTTGCAGTTAAGGTTTGCATAATAATAATTTTCAAAGAACACCTATTTTACTCAAGTTTCTTGACTGTGCCAATTATCTTAGGCTTAATTGAATGGGATAAACTGGATCAGACATTGAAGGTTATATGAAGATTACTGTGGCGATCCACAGAAACCTTGATCAAGAGCCCCTTTCCTCTTTCCTGCATCTGTATTCTTCTATCTCAATACACCTCCATCCGTTATTCAGTGATCACTTTTCTCTGTTTCTCATCATCTGTTAGTTTGATTCCTTCCCTTGATCACTTTGTGTTTGTAGGTTGAATTTGGTAGCAAATTAGTTTGTGTTGTTATGATTGGTGACCACGAGGTACTAACCAGTGAGATCTGGCATCAGTAAGAGTAGTTCTATACTGATCTGTTTAAGTAACAAGTGTTAAGGATATATTTAATATATTTGGTTATCAATCTAGTGGGGTTTTACACCTGATCAGTGGCAAATAATGGATGGATTACAATGCATGTCTCCAGTTAAGAGTGTTGTGGTAGATCTAGCAGATCTGTTGAGGTTCAGCAAGGATTTTGTGAAGATCACTAGCTAAAATTTGAAGTATTGTGATAGATTAAATCATGAAGTTTGTTTTTGCCTATAGATTTTAGATGCTCAAAATGATATTGTAGCACATTTCTAATGACTTTCTTTATAAACCAAGAGAATATCATGTTTGAATAGTCTAATCAAAATGATGCTGCAAACACATCATCATGTTGTATATGTCCGAGCAATATAGCAAGGAAAAGAATTACTTCATGAAAGAATGTACAGTGTCATTACATAGTGTGTCTAGTGATGGCATAGCTGGCAGGTCAAACATTATGCACATCCTAGAATGAAGTCAAACATTGACATTCAGTAAACCAGATGATTAAGTGATATGATCAACAAAATATGTTCATTTGATGATTTTAATTCTTTGTCAACAAAAGAATATTTGTTTCTGATTTCATAATCAACAATAATCTGCAATAATTCTCACAAGGTAAATACAACAATAAAGAAGTGATCAAAATTGTATTAATGACAATGTGAAGATTAACATATTTATGTGTAGATATTCAAGCTACAATCAATTGTAGATGAGATGCAACCTTTCCAACATGGACTTAAGAGAAATTAAAACAATCGAGCATATACAGACAATGTAAAACAAATAAGAGGAAACAACTCCTTGTTTCTGTGAGCTTTTTTCTTTGAGAATTGAGTTCAATATCTAAGTAATAAATAACAAAATTACAAAAGGAGAAGGAATTCACCATTGACACCCTCCATAGCACCGCTAACAACATGCTGCGCAGCCACATCATATACATGGCGTGTTGTTGTTGTAGGCCCAAAAACTCGATCTACGATTTCAGGTTAATGAAATTAGTTAGGCAAAGGCCAGATTTCTATCTCGTAAAGGCAACTCGAAGCACACAAACAAGCCTGGATGTAGAGAGCGACAATTTTACCAATATATAGGTTGTTAAAGAAAGAAATTATAATGTTGCAGCCAGAGAAAAAAAGTGTCTTTCTCAGTTTATATGTGTAACAAGTGGAGAACTTTTTTTGCATGAATATCAGTCACTATAGTACCAGCCAAAAGTACTAACACGAAAAATATGTATGAACTTTATAAAATTAACCTTGGTATAGATACCTGCTAAATGGTAATTTCCAAATATAGATCAACCCCAGAGCAAAATATAAACAATCATAAGCCAAATCATTATTTTGACGAAACAAAGGTTTAAAAAAAATAGAAGAAAACAGACATGAGCAAAAAGTAAAGGGAAAACAAATAAAATTGATTGTCTATTGCTCAGATCGAAATCCATCAATCAAATACAGGAGATGGAATTCATTTTCATTTACTCAGAATCTCCCAGTTTTACGAGATGGTCCAACACAGACATGAGCCATGAAACATGTCAACATTATGGTAAACATATCCTTTACTGAAGGCTCCCTTCACTCTTTTACCCTATCAGTATATCCATAACTATGGAAAAATTTGATCAAAATTCCAAGATCATTAATTGGGAATTGGGAAGAATTAGCTGATCATAGATTCAATATCAGTTGTTTTTTCAAAGAATGAATTACATTTCACATTAACAAAAAACAACTTTAAATCAAACTGGAGTTATTTGATGTCAACTACACTGAGATAATGTTGAGTTAGTTTAATTGGTCAAGGATGGTTTTGAGCACCAAATGCTACTAACAATTAAGGTGCTTGGAGTAACATTGGAATTTATGTGCTGCACTTTTCTCAAGCTGCCTGTGAATCTGAAATTTTTAATATTTCATTTTTAAAAATAGACATAATATAATGGTCTCAATTCTCGGTGATCTGCTAGAATTGGTGCAGGCTCATATAAGCTGGCATAAACCTACCAGAATCAAGAAAATCACAGTAGAAAAATACGTACAACTGAAACAAGTGCCATGGATTGAATGTGAACCGAGAAAATTAGTGTCTTGCCAAACTGGAGCATGCTGCTGAATATGGATGCCATGTAAAGAAGTTTGAGACCATACTTAATATACTTATTAAACAAAAGAGTTCCATTTAGAAACTTTGACAATGCAACACTCTAGAGTATGATGATCTTCAAAGAGATTTTAAATTAGCCTGAGTTGATATAGTCTCCATGAGAGTTAGATATAATCTTCATTAACTCCCATCAAACTAAAGATACCTCGCAATACTAAAATTTATATATATATATATATATATATATATATATATTATGTGACAAGTTTTACAAGATAGAAATAGGCTAAGGTCCTAATTTCTACATTATTCCACCAAAGACTCATGCAATGAGGGAATGTATTGCATGAGAGGAGGAGCTTAGTGACTAGCACAAAAAGGAAGAGATGCAACTTCAATAATCATCTTGTGTCTTGATGGTCTGATCAGGATTAATAATATTTAGTTTACAATATATCCGGTCTCTTTCCAGATATTTGGTTGGGTTTTCTCCTATAATTTCTAGTTTTTCAAACTTGGAGATTAAGGAGTCTAGATTATCCTAGGTCTTAAGCATAGTTAACAAATAAGTTAGATTAACATAATCCTGTGGATATAGATCATTTGGATCTAAATCTTCTAAGTCCTCTTCTACTTCTGGGCTAGTCTCGCCAAGTAGCATTAGTTTTCCTGTTGAATAGTAAGGCTAGTTTTACATGAATTTTTAATAGTGCAGGGACAAGTGTCGGAAGTAGGATTGTAAGTTTCGGTGATGGGAGGGGTATCACCACGCTTACGAGTGCTAACCTCTAATGGGTAGGCAGAGAGAATAGGAGCGATAACAGGAGTAGAGAGAAAGACAGCATAGTCTTTCGTGAGCAAAAGAGCACGATCAAAAGCAAGGAGGAAGTTAAGACCAAGAATTAAGGGAATGTTTTTATGTGGTAAAGGTCTAACCCATAATTGGTTAAGAAGAATAGAAGGACTGAAAGTGCCGCAATTGGTATAAAACTGAAGTTGGGCATTCTTCATAAATTTGTGGCAAGAGAGTTTTTGGTCATCAAATTGGGTACTGACTAATGGAGTATTAGTTTGTTCGATCAAGTCTGTAGGTAAGACAGATAACAAGAGAGTCTCATCAATAATAGAGGTAGTCGCCCCACTATCAAGAAAGGCATGTAAAGTAAGTTCATCTCCTTGTATGCTTAAGGTACATTGTACTCATATGTCTACTGAATGACCTGAGTTACAAATGCCAGGTGTTTTAATAAAAACTAGATTTGTATCATCAGTGTCATCTGAGATCAAGACGCCTTTTCCCTTAGTAAGAGAAGAACCTGAGGTTTGTTCTTTAAGGTTGGTTAGGTCAGCTTCTAATAAGTTTAGTCTGGTTTTTAAAACTAAGACTCTAGTTTCTAGTAGTGCATTTCTGGTGCTACCACTAACAGTGTGTACTGAAGGAATGGTTGTTTGAAATATTGTTTCGAGACATAGATTACAACATTGTTTTCTACAAAGTTTGTAAATTCCTCTTTTTAACACAGAAGGATAAAATCCACATATGAAACAAGGAACACTATCTGATCCTTCTTTTAAGTTCCATTCATGAGTACAAGTTCGTTGATCGGATCTTAAATCAGTTGAGTTTTGTGGAATGAATTGATGATACATTGAGTCAAAGTCTTCTAAGAGTTTTACTGTGTCATCAAAGTTCATTGCTTCATCCTAACTAGAATAATAAGGAATCTCATATTTTGCAGTTAGATCATAAGATGGCTGTAAAAATGAGTTGATTAAAGTCTAATCTGCCGAAGAAGATATTTCCATTATACATATACCAAGACAAGGAGAGAATACTAAATAAACGATACTTGAACATAACCCAGTTCATTTGCAGAATTATATCTCATCCCAAAATAAAAATCCAAATTGACCAATTGCATAATATTCAGAGTGATTTAAAAAGATGCCGCAGAAGTGTACTAGGATAATACATTATACACCAAAAAAAAATGCTCTAGAAATTAAATGTATTACATACCACGTACCATAAGCATATGCAAGAATCGGATTATGTTCACTTCGAACAACGGTATCCCCATCAGCATACCAGGCAATCTCCTCTCCCTGACGAATCTCACGTTGACTACACGCCAAAAACCAACCCAAATTACGACGGCTCCAAGGACCAACAAAAGGAAGAGAACAGATCTGATCCGAACCTGAGCGGCCGGAACCGAACAGTAACCGTCACGTTCTCCTTCGATCCCTCCGCGTCCAGGGCCTCACCGTCCGGAAATAAGTACTGCGGCTTGCCTCTCACCGTGTACGACGCTGGAGAGCTCTGCCCGTCGGCGGAGGCCTCTGGTACCTGCCTGGATGACGAGGTCGTCGTCGACGAAGTCGGAGAAGTAGCTGACTTGTAAGACGCCGGCGTCAGTTTCCTCTGCCTCGAATCGTACCGCAACGCCATAGCGAGGTAGATCCGAAGGCCAGACCCCTAAAATCCACGTCCAGTAGATGACCAGGCACAATCTGACACGAACGAGAGCTTGAATCGGAGCCGCATTGGCTTAGATAGATCGAGATGGAGCCAAACGGAGACGAGCAAGATTTGGACGGAGGAAGCGGAGGAGATTCTCTGAGGGTTTTCTCGTTCTCGTCTTGCGGAACAAAAAAATGGGAAGAAAAAAAGCTCGCCTCCTTTTCTCTCTCTCTCTCTCCTCGCTTTTCAGTTGAAGGGAGGAAAGAAAGAGCTGTGGAAGAACTTCGCTTTCCCACACGTAATTTATAAGTAGTTCCAAGAACACCCTCCCCCCTATTGTTTTAGAATTTTCAAAACACTATCCAAACTTTTCAGACGCCGATCACGTTCTGTACTCCATGGCCCTTTGTCCTTTAAGGTAGTAGTTTTTATTTTTTAGAAAAGAAATTATAAGAAAAATTAATTCTTTATTTATTTTTATTCACTACTCGCCTAAGCTCAAAATTGGGATCGTCATTAGTCATGACCAAATGGTACTATGATGCCGACTTAATCTAGATTTACTACTAATTAGTTATCATATTATCTACTTGAATCCTTTTGTGGCTCGTGATTACAATATCATAATGACACTCGAATGTAAATATGTACACTTATCATGGACGAAGTATACCAATGTTATGAAAAGATGATCGATTTTATTCGATGAAAATTTTTGACCGACCATCATAGAAAATTCAAAAGTACAAACAAGGTCTCAAATTTTTGTATCATAATGGAGAAAATTTTCTACAGTCAATTATAATTAGTAATCAATTGGCACTATATGGTAGTCCGGGAGGTAAAAATAATTACTTGAGTAAGAGAAATGGAAGGATATGGTCTTATTTCCATTAACTAATATGACTTTTTTTTGTTTACTACAATTGTGTGTCATGAAAATCACTAAAAATTATGAAACCAATTTTTTTTAAAAATGTTTTAAGTCCAACAAACAAACCTTAAGTGCTTACACATTTTACTATTGCTGGTTATTAATAAAAAGTGACTTTGACCGATCAAAATCAATTTCTGATTAGATTCAACAACTGAAAGAGAGAGCTCTCCATAAAAAAATACTTCAAAGGGCCCTTCCATGAGATCTTTTGGTTGTCGATTGACTTGAGAAAACTTAGATTGCACAACCATTGCTTACAATTCACATTTCATCAATTTATCAATTTTTCCCCCTCTTATTTTATTTTACTTGTGTTGTGAAGGCCATTGATTGCTCCATGGCAACATCAATTGTCTTTCTTTCACTTTCCTTATTCCCTTAAGAAACAAGTTACCTCACTCTTGAAGCATTCATGATAGATATTGCAATGCATGGACAAATAGGAGCAAAAAAGTAACAAAAAAATAATCATTTTGTCCTCCAAAAAATTGTGAATTTTCTACTTTTTGTCATCTTGCCCACAAAAAGTTGCAATTAAATTATTATTTTTATCTCCATTTGTAATATTTATCGGGGGAAAAAACAAAACTTGTTTTCCTTTTCTAAGATGCTTTAAGAGTTTCTAAACTCTTGTTATTTTACCATCTAGTAACTAATATTATCACTTTACAAACCTTGATAAAAAGTTTCTAACTCATGTGACCTTAAGTTCATGGATTCAAATCACAAAAAGATATAGTAAGACAACATATAATTTAATGTGATCCAACCTTCTCTGGAACCCATATTGATGGGATCTTCGTACATCGAACTGTCTTTTATAAGCACAAAAAGGATAAACAAGTAAATGAATCAAGATGAATTTCTATCTCATTTTAAATCCTCCCAAATCAAGTGGATCCATAATACGTGTCTAAACATGTTTTCTAAGCTATCCTATGCATCTCATTTCAAAGTGTAGCATTTTCTTATCACAAGAACCCTTAAAGACTGAATAGCTAGTAGATGAGCATAACTCTTCTTAGTTTGATGGGCTTGTCTTTATCAAATACCTGAGGCTGAACATATCAAATGGAGTAATGTAGTACATAGCTCAACACCAACACTGTATCGTGTAAAATGTTTATGTTAATGTCTTTCTAGATCACCGATCGAGTAGCTCATTGTAGGTTGCAATTGGGTTGAATGAAGAAAGGGCATGCTGTTGTGGAAGAACTCGAAAAAGACACCAAAGAATCATCAATGTTTAAAAGAAACAGCAAGTTGGTGGTGTTTGTTTAATTGCCTGCCAACTGTCAAAGATATTCCTCCTGTATCCTGGTGCGGTTCTCTTCCCACCACAGCCTCGCGGCCATCTCTCCAAACCTCTCTCGGCTGCAAAGTGATTCAAAGGAAAAAAAAATGTTGAGTTAGCACATAAAATAAAATCTGACTAGCAGAGAGGATACCATTTTTTGACATCACAATGACCAATCTCATAGACGAAAAGGTTCTGGATTATTCAGAAAACAGTTCATTGACAACATTGTCGATTGAAGGAGAAACTAGACAAGATCAACATGAAAGAATGAGTATAGTGCAAAATGGAGACAATAGAAACCAGTAATTATTTTTTGATATTTGGAAGAAAGTAGCATTGATTACTTTAAAAAATGAGGTATAGATTAATTCTTGAAGCCTGACTAAGAAGGATTTCATGTTGTTAAGCAGCTATGACTAGTTGAAGAAATACTGTCACCAGACAGTTGTAACACCTCCTTGGACATATCTCCTCTCTTGGTTCTGCTGTATTTAGAATGTTCGATTTTCTTTGGTTATCAGGAATATCAACACATGGTCGATTTCTAATTAGATGAAACTCTGAACTCCCTGATGAATGCTTGCTTCAGTAAATAAGTTCAAGATTTATGCAACAGGAGTTGCAATTAGTAATCATGTTTCACAGACAGCTGACAGAAACAGTGAAAATACTAGTTCAACTAATTAACAGTTAGAAAGTAATTATAGAAATCTAACCTGAATCGAATGCGTTGAAGTTCCCTGATACCTCCTGGCAATTCACGGATTGTGATGTAGACACCTGGTTCATCTTCTTCTACCCATTCCCTGTTAAGATCACTAGCATTGCTAATAGATACTGAGATTTCCCCAGAATGTTCCACCTCATCAGGTGATGAACATGTTCTTACTGAAGCATCCATTGATGATGTCTCTGTCCTTGCACCACTAATGCTAGAACGCTTTGGGGTTGAAGTGAGGCAACCAGAGTCATAGTAGTGGCGTGCATGCCGAGGATGGCCAAGGCTATGGCCTCTGCAACCTTGGTGTTGATCAAAAGAATCAGATGATGAGTACCCAATTCCACCATCTCCCATCAACGGCCTGTGGAGATTATGAGGAAGTAGCTCTTTGCCGAGTGGCGGTGTTGCAAAGCTGTCCTCCTTTGAGCACTAGCAAAATGAATCAAGCAACATTTGAGAAAGGTAAGTGGGAAATACAAGCATAAGGGCAATTCTGCACAATATGAAATGGAGGATTACTATTTGGCATTCTTCTTTCACCTCATCCTCGGATCTACGCAAAGTTGAAAGTGGAACAATTTGCCGATTGAATCTCTGGACATTGTAAAGCTCGATGACCTTGTCACAGTTTTCAGCCCACCACCTCTGTGCTTGCCACTTGTTAAACATCTCACGGCTACCATTGACATCAAGCATTTAAAGAATTAGTACACCAAATTTAGTTAGGAACTAGAAATTCAATGGCGCCACTTGACATCACAGGAAAAGTAGGCCTCAATTTATTACTAAACTCTATGAGAAAAATAAAATATGACAAACGTAATCTAAGGAACAAGACAAATTTTGATCAAGTAATTACTATTGGAAACCAGAAGCATGACATATTAACACACAATTTAGTGTAGCAACACAAGCAACAAATATAATCTTTCTGCAAACTCAAGGAAGTGAACTACTTATGAAACATACTGGAGTAAGTGGTCATACAACAACACAAGGAAATAAGGCACAATTTTTCCCAGTGATTTAAGCTACTGCTTTTTATGGCCACAATAGCTTCCTGATTTGCAAAAATTGTTTGACATGTGCATGGAGAGTTTGATTCGCAGTTCTTCCACTTCCTTTACCACATACAAGCTTAAGCAAGGAATGGATGAGCAATCCTCTTTTTGTGAAATGGAAGCAATTGCCCAAAACTTAATCATCCTTTCGATGATAGCATTTTTACATATTTGTGACAACCATGGTGCATGTACTAGAGAAATCAAGCATAAAAATGCAATGCCTCTTCAATATCTCCATGAAACTGCATCATTTAAAGGATAATCATTCATATCGACATGGATACAAAATGTTGCATACTGATCATCAAAATGGAGCATTCTGTTTAGACAAATCAGTTTGCTACATAGACAGACATCTAACGCAAGGCATGGTTGTCAAAATCACGATTTTGACTTGGAACTTACAATCCCACATCCGAAATTGGACTATGATCCAGATCTTACTTGGGTTCTAAAATGGCTTAGAATCTCAATCTCCTGAACCAAGGGGTTCCTATGTTTCCTAACTGTTGTTAGGTAGTACCTCTGCAATTTTGATCTGAGTACAGAAGGCCCTGTGGACCTCATTTGAACCCACATAAAATTTCAGATCAAACAAGCTCAATAGAAACAAGATTGGTGTAACTAACCTCAAATAACTGGGGCATACACAAGATAATGTTGATAATTATGATGAAGCTGAAAAGTTGCATCTTGTTCCTCAACATGCAGCATTCTGCTAAAATAGATCAGGCTGCTACATAGTTTGGCATCAAGGCAATGTTGTGTAAATCACAATATTGACTTGGATCTTAGTCCAGCATCCTAAATAGGGTTAAACAATCTAGATCCTACTCTGGATCTAAGTTGGCTTGGAATCTACTGAACTTAGGGGTTAGCCCTAGCTATGTTTTTCTCACCGTTCCTAGGTAGACAACCATTAATGCAATTTTGATCTGAGGACAGAATGCCCCGGAAAACCAGGTATATTACATGCTCAATAGAGGTACAAGATTGATGTAGCTGAAATCTAAATGGCTGGATATACACAGCATGGTCATAATCATGATAATAATGATGACATTATTGAATTAAACGGACGCACGACGGAGTGTTAATGTGGCAACTGAGACCCACAGAAGGGCGTGCACGTGACTTCCCATGCACAGGTTCAAGTCAGGAATCTCCAACTCATTAATGCAAAATAATTGCGGACACAACCTACAAACTTCATTCTAACTCTTAAATAACCACGCAGCTGAGGGACAGCTCCATTGAAGGCATATTTAAAGGCGTAGGGCCCAACAAAAATGAAAGTAAAAAAAAAAAAAAAAAACTAGTCACCACTTGCTTGCTTGTCTGTTTGCTTTGATCCGAGTTTTAAGGCCGACCTTTTTCTCAAACCCAGGAGAAGGAGAAACTGACCTTTTGTCGTCACTTTGGATTGCCTTCGGCACGCCCAACAAGTCATCGCCACCAAAACACTAGAAATAATGAGCTAAAGAACAAATTTTGGCACTGGAAATTAAAGCCTTTTCTCGAAACTAGGACCAGGGTCACCTTACACTGAGCTAAAACCAAAGAGTAAATCTTGTTGGTCAGAATTTAACGCCCAATTAAAATGCATGTATGGACATGCATATAATTAATATGGTCATATGAAATTACTAAAATACCCATGCATATGTATGCGCCATTTAGCAATATCCAAAACCAAAATTGTAGCTAAGTTGACAAAACCCAAACACCTGAATTATCAAAATAAAATAAAACCCTCTCTAGTATCATCCTCGTGTTTCTTCTTCTTCGCTCTGTGACATCTGTCTTGTTGAGTTTGGAACCTTAGATGATCACCGAACCAATAACTCCAAGTGGGAAGGCTGAGAAAATTTTAAAAAGAACTGCTTCGTCCAAAGAATGCATGCAACAATGCGAGTATGAAAACACACCCCGGAAGAAAAGATGATTTGGCATATAGTAAAAGCATTGATAACTTGGTAAGGTCAAGATGGAACTTTTCTGCTATCTGTAAAAGCTGAATGATTTGAAATCAATGATATGATAAAATCTCAAATCTGGTTTCCTGCTTAGTACTAAATCTAGTTTGAACATGAATCTAGTCTAATATGGGCATGGTTGTGAAGAGGAAGTGTTTAACTTGAGATGTGATTTTGTTGGCTCATGTAAGAGGAACAGGGTGACGCTGCCGAGTCCGGCAGTTCCTAATATCGATGCGGAAGAACAAAGTGAAGGGAAGGGGAATGCCTGAAATGAATCCTCTTGAGGTCGTTGCCGCCCTGAGGGATCGAGAGAAAGGTGATTAGCACTCCTGGCTCCACCTGCGCTACCCACTCCTTCGGCTCCTCTTCGCTCTCCTCCAAGAAGGCTGACGCAGCCTCCGTCCGGCCGCTCACCGACGGGGTCCTCTCCCCGATGGAGATCGCCTTGAGCCGCACCTCCACTTCGCGCTCCAACGCCGCCGCCCGCGGCGTGGATTCCGAGCTCATTCCGGCCCGCTGATACGCGTACCGGAACCGCTCCGACCCAGATCCCACCTCGGAGTCCGCGTAGCCCCTGCGGCGATGGGGGCGGCGCCGACTCCCTGCAGCCGCTCCGGCGCACGGCTTGCAGTGCCGGTACCCGCCCGAAGCTTTCAATGCCATGTCCCTAATCTGTCCAAGACACAAAAAGTGTAAGAAAACGGATGGAAACTGAAAAACAGCCCTAGATGGGGGAATCGGTCACCTGAGAGGTGAGAGCTTTGATGGCCTGGCGGGTGCTGGGCGTGGCGTCGCCGTCGGCTACGTCTTCGTCATCCGGATCATGGATCGGCGATTCGACGCCGCCGGAAACATCCCGGGAGGATGCAGTGGCGGCACCGACCTGCTTCGAGCAGGCGATGCACGTCAGCATCAGAATGGCGCAGAGAAAGGGGAGGCACCGTTGCAAATCCGGGAGAGGAAACGAAATGGGAGAGAGAGGGAGAGGGAGAGGGAGAGAGAGAGATAGAGAGGAGAGTACGAGCCTACGAGGTCGTTAATGGCCGATTTGCTGCTGCTGCTGCTGCTGCTGAAGAGTTGTGATGATTCGAGCTGGTTTTGTATTTAATTGCATTTATTGGTTAATTACCGCTATAAATTTTCCTTTTAATTTTGCAAAAATTAGAAAATGAATTTTATTACCGAAATGAGGCATGGTGGGGCCTCCGACGGTAGCAGCGGCGGGGGTGCGTCTGGGAGGAGGATGTCATGGGGAGCAGGACACGTGTTGAGAAGCAGAGTCATTGATAGGATAAAGATCGAATCCCAGCTTCATAAATTAACTAATGAATTAAATAGATGATTAACCTAAGAATAGATCTCATTACAATTCAGAGCCGACATTTCAATTATTTAGAATAGCTGATTCAATTATTTATGACACATCGACCCTTAATTTTAATCGTCTAAAACAATTATAATTCAGCATTTGAAACCATCGATTCATAATTCAATTTATGATTCGTGACCGTTTAAAATTATTATTATTATTTAAAAATATTAAAAAATATATAAATTTATAAAAAAAAATATTAAAAAAATAACTTATCCATAGGGATAGATCCCTATGATTTTAAAAAATATCCTGAATTGTCATTCCAATAATAGTCAACTAAAAAATAAAAAACATTAGCCCTACATGATGCGGTGGTAAAAGACAAAACTCATTCTTATAAATTTCACATCTCATATTTTCATATGTTTATGGAATTTGAATCATTAGTGATTTGAGTGCACCTATGCGTCTTAAATTTATTTAATTTATTTAATGTTCGATGTATAGAATATAATAAAATGGTCCACCTTCGGGACTAATTGGACTGAAAACTTTTATACTAAATATTAAAACATAATAAAAATTTTAAATTCTTTATTGAAAAGGGAAGAAATGAACATGTCTCATAGTCATCTAGAATATTTTCTCCAGTGAGATAATAAATTTAGAAGGTTGAGTTGATGAATTTATAAATATTTTTAAATTTATCTTGATAATCGATAGAAAATTTTTATAAAACTGAATTGATATCTTCGTATTAATCTATCAGAGTGAATATTGGATATTAATTAATAATAATAATAAAAACATAAGCATTAAACTAGAGTATGGTGTATGGAACCACTTATAGAGGGTGAAATCGGAGACCTCAATAATAGGGTTGTAAATGAACCAAACGTTCATGAACAAGTTTGGTGTTTGGCTTGATAAGGCTTATTTATGTTCATTCAATATACATAAAATTAATTAAATAAACAAACTTGAACAACTCGTTAAACTAAATAAGCTTGAACACATATGTGTTTAACTTGTTAACGTTTGCGAACAACATTCGTGAACAGTATTCATTAATAAAACTCTTTCCAATATGTTAAATAAATAATAAAATAAAATAAATAAATAAGTTTAAATTATCAAACTCAATAACTAATCAAATACCTAAAAGTTTCAATAATCAAACAAGCTTGAATTGAGAGCTTGAAAACATCTAAACAACCAAGCTCAAGTCAAGCTTGAATTGAGAGCTCGATAACATCTAAGCGAACCAAACTCAAGTCAAGTTTCAAATGAGCTCAAACTCATAACAAATAAATCAAACCAACCTTGAATACTCATCTCAAAAGCTTAGTTCATTTAAAGCTCGATTCGTCTCGCTTACAACCCTCTCAATAGAGGTCGAGATATGCATGAGCATCTTACCCTTTGTTTGAATAGGGTGAGCGAAGGTTCATTAATAGAAGGGTAATGGAGGGGAAGTAAAAATATTTATATTCTCCTTGTTTGGGAGGGAGTGAAGGTTCATTAACGTAACATATGTTACCGTGTTTAGGTGAAAAGTGAGTGTAATGAACGTTAAATATATAAAATTATAAAATAATCCTCACTTTTGTTAAAGACTTATGCGTTCAAGAACCTATCACGTAGACACTAACTTTGATGGAGTGTGAGCGTCGGGCGATGTGAGTCAGGTCGTGCGAGTGTTTTTTGTTGCAACGCAAAGAATACCTAAAACAAAGATTTTTGGAATTAATATAATAAAATAGAGATAAAATTGGAACACAAAGTTTTTTACTTCCCATTGCTCTTCCTTACACCAGGTGTAAGAAATTCTTTCGTTTCATGGGTAATGAAGGTTAAAACTTACAGCTCACTTCCTCCCAAATAAGATTTTAAATTTTCCTTCCCCTTCTTTACCCTTCCCTCCCCTTCCTTCACCTCCTCCCAAACATGCAAAATAATCTTATGGCAGATGCTTTGGCAGTGATCCATCCCTCTAACAAATGCAAAGCCAAAATAAACCAAGACACTTGTGGCAAGATCTCACGTTTATAATTCTTTCGCATTTTTATACCTAGTTGATGATGTTGGGGTCGAAATGTAGCTAGAGGGAGGGTGAATAGCTCATCGCGCTCTTCGTGCTTGTCATTGATTACTCCTTGATGATGATGTGCAGCGGATAATACAAGAAACAAAAACTACAACGCTAACACTAAGGATTTACTTGGTATCCACCTCAAGAAGAGGTGACTAATCCAAGGATCCATACACTCATGCACCCTCCACTATGAAAACACTCCTTTACGATAACTACCAAAGGCGGAGAAGCCTTACAAGCTCACAATACAACAATAAGAAAGAAAGAAGCAAAATACAAGTAAATCTTACAAGATTACAATGAAACCCTAGCTTCTTCTTCTTGTTGTTGTAACTCGCCTCTTGACTTGGCTGTGCCTCCAAGAACCTTCAAGAACTGGTGGTGAGAAAGAAAGGATCGCTGTGGAGCTTTGCTGTGATTGCCGTGGAAGTTCTACCGAGAGAAACACTCGCCAACAGCTAAATACGACGCCAACGGTCGAATCCCAATCGATTGGATTGCTCCCAATCGATTGGATTGCTCCCAATCGATTGGATTGCTCCCAATCGATTGGATTGCTCCCAATCGATTGGGGAGGCTTTGGATCGATCGGTCGATCGATCCAGGGCTTGTCGCACAAAATCGCAGCTCCCAATCGATCGCTCGATCGATTGGAGACTCCCAATCGATCGATTGATCGATTGGGAGGCTTTCTGTTCACGCGACACTTCTCCCCAATCGATCCACTGATCAATTGGGAGGAGGTTTGTCGTGGGGACTCACCCAATCGATCAGCTGATCGATTGGGCATGAGCCAATCGATCGACTGATCGATCCAGCTCTTGTTTTTGCCCAAAAATAAGTCCAAAGTCCCCTAAACCAAGATTCAGTCAACCATGACCTGTTGGTATATCATGCCAAGCATTCGGTCACCCTTGACCTGCTAGGACTCCCTTACCAAGTGTCCGGTCAATCCCTTTGACCCACTTGGACTTTTCTCCTCGTGTCAAGTGTCCGATCATCCTTGACCCACTTGGACTTATCTCCACCAGGTGTCTGATCAACCTTGATCCACCTGGATTTCCCGTGTCAAGTATCCAATCAATCCCTTTGATCTACTTGGGCTTCCCAACACCAGATGTCTGATCAAACTTAATCCATCTGGATCCCCTGTGTCTGGCTTCACTCACCAGGACTTTCACCTAGCTTCACTCACTAGAATTTTCCTTCTGCCTAGCTTCACTCACTAGGACTTCTAATTTGCCTGGCTTCACTGACTAGGACTTTCGATACTGCCTAGCTTCACTCACTAGGTCTTTCACCTGGCTTCACTCACCAGGATTTTTCGACTGCCCGGCTTCACTCACCGAGACTTTCACCTAGCTTCACTCAGAGTCAACGCCACGAGGAGATCCAAAGGCAATAAGCCAACCATAAGCTTGGCCGAGCGGATAATGAGGACGACGACTGGCTGAGGCTTCCGAGCGGAAGAAATACACCCCGCCGGAGACGAGGTTCCGACGCTCATGATGAACAGTAGGTAGTGCCGAGCGGATGGCCGGCTCAGCCGAAGGAATAAAACATCAACACTGCGAAGTCTAGAGCACATGACCGAGAATCTCCCGAGCAGATCATCACATCCGACCGACCGGACGCGAGGAAACCGCCGACCGGCCGGACGCTCGATGGAGAGTAAGAAAAGGCAGGGATAGAAACATCTTCTGACAGCAGATGACACGCAGAATCTTAGGACGTGAGCTCACTGTCCCATCAAATACGTGCTCATACTGTAGCAGTAAGGAGTCAGGCAAGTTCCTCTGACAAGCCCATGCTGGGTATGGGCTGGGGACACGTGTGTGTGCCTCGGTATATGTGCATTAGCCTCCTCAGAAGTCTATATAAGGCCTCCACTTCTTCAACCGGAGGTACGCGAGTCCTCATTCTGGAGCCACCTTCTTCATCTATTCCTCGCCTGACTTGAGCGTCGGAGGGCCGTCGCCGGGACACCCCTCCCGGCTCGGTTTGGTTGAAGGTTCGCCGGAGCACTCGAGGATCTAGCGAGGGGGCGCCACGTGCCCAGCGTCCGTTGACTCCTGGTTCGGACAGGATCAAATTGGCGCCGTCTGTGGGAACGCTCCTACATCCGACTGGAAACAATGGATGAGGC
The DNA here is from genome assembly GCF_018446385.1 of Zingiber officinale. NCBI lineage: Eukaryota > Viridiplantae > Streptophyta > Magnoliopsida > Zingiberales > Zingiberaceae > Zingiber > Zingiber officinale. The sequence continues at coordinate 106,035,414 of NC_055996.1, forward strand.
TGGACGACAACACACGGTGGCGCTTTCGACGGAAGAACTCGAAGCTCTGGTCGAGATAAGGGCCGCCAAACTTGTGGAGCAAAAACAGAAAGCAGCCGCCGAGCGGCCGGAGCAACAAGCAATATCTGCGTCGGGTGGCCGAGCAGAAGCACCTCAAGCCACCGTCGCATTCCATCGGGCCTTATTTCGCACCCCTCAGGCCGTACCAGCTCGAAGAGATAGAGGATCTTCTTCAGACAAAATGCCAAGGCGAGATGACAGAAAAGGGAAAGCCCCCCGTGCGGACTCATCCCCCGAGCGGATCAATCACCAATTCTCGGAGGCTATTCTACAAGACCCTCTACCAAAGCACTACGTGCCTCCGACGATCGACGAGTACAATGGAACAACGGACCCGGATGATCATCTGGGTAAGTTTGATAACACAGCCACGCTCCATCAATACACCGATGGAGTAAAGTGCCGAGTCTTTCTTACCACTCTCTCGGGATCGGCTCAACGGTGGTTTCGGAGGCTGCCGGACGGATCCATCACGAGCTTCAAGGACTTCCGAACGGCCTTCCTCCACCACTTCGCTAGTAGTCGGCGTTATCAGAAGACAAGTGTCAGCTTGTTCGCCATCAAGCAAGAGCCGAGAGAATCGCTTCGAGCTTACATCCAGCGATTCAACCAAGTGGCGATGGATATCCCAACGGCCACATCGGAGACGATGATGAATGCCTTCACGCAGGGCCTTGTGGATGGGGACTTCTTCCGGTCGCTCATCCGAAAGCCGCCCCGAGATTATGATCATATGCTACATCGGGCCAACGAATACATAAACGTGGAAGAAGCGCAAGCCGCCCGGAAAAAGAAAACTCCCACCGAGCGGGCACCTATTCATGCCGAGCGGAAACAACACGCCGCTCAGCAGCCACCTAGAGGACCGAGGGCCGAAGCAATCCGATCCCCCCACGCCAGATCGCACGTACAAGAAGTGGCTGCCGCTCGGCCTAAGACAAAGAAGAGGTGGACCCCTATGTTCTGCTCCTTCCACCGGACGGATACGCACAACACGAAGGATTGTCGAAGTCTTCCCTTCGTGGCCAATCCCGTTCCCAGGAATGCCGAACGACGGTCACCTCCCATCGACAGGAGACAAAGAACCCATGAAGCTGACCGGACCCGCACCGAGAGGCGACATCAACAGACACCCGATCGGCACCGATCTCCGAGACAGGAGAATCGCCGAGCGTCCAGAGAACGGTCCCGACCGTCCACTCGGGAAGAGGAAAACAGGAGCAATACTTCCCAGGGCTAGATCAACGTTATTGCTGGCGGGCCGACCGGAGGAGACTCCAACCGAGCCAGAAAGGCGGGCGTCCGGCAGCTGCAGATCCACGCAGTCGGCTGTAGCCAAGAGCGGGCAAGTGGACCGGAAATCACTTTCGGGCCCGGAGACTTAGAAGGAGTAGAAGTGCCCCACGACGACGCTCTGCTCATTAAAGCGTCACCGCATATTTGTTGACACAGGGAGCTCGGTCAACATCATATTCAAGAAGGCGTTCGGTCAGCTACAAATTGATCGAGCCGAGCTGCTGCCCATGACAACCCCGCTTTACGGGTTTACGGGCAACGAAGTTCAGCCGGTCGGACAGATCCGGCTGGCTACCTCACTGGAAGAAGAGCCGCTCAGGAGGACCAGGACAATAAACTTCGTGGTGGTCGACTCTCCTTCGTCCTACAACGTCATTTTGGGACGACCGGCGCTCAGTGAATTCCGAGCAGTCGTCTCAACCTTCCATCAGAAGGTCAAGTTCCCCGTGGAGGACAAAGTAGGAGAAGTACGTGGAGATCAGCTAGCAGCTCGGCGGTGCTATATAGAGATGATCCGAGCAGAAGCCTGTTCCGCTCGGAAGGCGCCCTGAATCGAGGTACATGTCATAATCGAGAAACCTCCTGCTTTAATTTATGATGAAAAGGAGGAGGTTCAGATCCATCCGACCCGATCGGAGGCCACGACTTTTATCGCCTCTGATCTGGAGGAGGAGCAGAAGGAGGAGCTGATCCAATGCCTCCAACGAAATCACGATGTCTTCGTCTGGTTGACACATGAGTTGCCCGGAATTTCGCCGAGCCTAGCGCAGCATGAGTTGCATGTCCGACCGGACGCATGGCCAGTGAAGCAGAGAAAAAGAGATTTCAGTGTCGAGCAGAACTCCATCATCCGGGCGGAAGTCGAGAAGCTTCTGGAGGCCGGCCACATACGAGAAGTGCAGTTCCCGAGTTGGCTGGCTAACATAGTATTAGTCTCCAAGCCGGGCGGCAAGTGGAGAGTCTGCATCGACTTTCGGGACTTAAACAAAGCATGCCCCAAAGATTTTTATCCCCTGCCTCGGATAGATCAGCTGGTGGACTCTACGGCCGGCTGCGAGTTAATATGTATGCTTGACGCCTACCAAGGCTATCATCAAGTGCCGCTCGCCCGTGAAGATCAAGAAAAAGTCAGCTTCGTGACTGCCGACGGCACATATTGCTACAATGTGATGCCGTTCGGATTGAAGAATGCCGGGGCCACCTATCAACGCTTGATGAACAAAGTGTTCAGGGAGCAGATCGGGCGAAATCTGGAAGTCTATGTGGACGACATTCTTATCAAATCAGTCCGAGCGGCTGATCTCTTCAAAAACATGGAAGAAACCTTCCGAACGCTACGCAAATATGGAGTCAAGTTAAATCCCCAGAAGTGCTTGTTCGGAGCAAAAGGAGGGCGTTTCTTGGGGTACATAGTGACCGAGCGGGGAATCAAAGCAAATCCCAGCAAGGTGAAGGCTCTACAAGACATGCCGCCTCCAAGAAATACAAGGGAAGTGCAGCGGTTGACCGGTCGAATAACTGCTTTGTCCAGATTCATCTCCAAAACCGCCGACCGGAGCCTACCATTCTTCAAGATCCTGCGCAAGGCTACTAAGTTCCAGTGGGATGAAGAATGTGACCGAGCGTTCGAAGAATTGAAAACATATCTGAATTCTCTGCCTGTACTTGCCAAGCCGATCGAGGGTGAGTCACTTTATGTTTATCTGTCGTCAACTGAGCATGCTGTAGGCTCAGCACTTGTGAGGGCGAGCGGCGAAGAGCAGCCAGTGTATTTTCTGAGCCACATTTTAAAAGCTGCTGAATCTCGTTACACTGGGCTCGAAAAGTTGGCCTTTGCTTTGGTTCTAGCCGCTCGGCGCCTTCAACCATATTTCTTGGCGCATACCATCATTGTCCGGACGAACAGCCCACTGGGAAGGGTACTTTTAAATCCAGAGGCGTCCGGACGGCTCATCAAGTGGACGACAGAACTAAGTGAATTTGACATACAATACCAGCCCCGCTCGGCGATTAAAGCGCAATCCTTGGCTGATTTTGTGACCGAAGTGCAAAAGCCAGAGCCGGAAGCTCTGTGGAGAATATATGTGGATGGGTCTTCCACTCGGCTCGGAAGTGGGATTGGAATATTGCTGCTCTCACCTCAAGAAGAAAAAATGCACCTATCCGTCCGGTTGGATTACAAAGCAACCAACAATGAAGCTGAGTACGAGGCTCTCATAGCCGGATTGCAGGCATCACGGCATGTGGGAGCCGGCCGGGTGACACTTTATTCGGATTCACAGTTGGCTGCTCAGCAACTATCTGGCACCTTTGAAATCAACAGCGCTCGGCTTAAACTCTACGTGGAGGCCTTTGAAAAACTCAAAGCTAATTTCCGCGAGGTTCTTATTCAGAAGATTCCCCGAAAGGAGAACCAGGCAGCCGATGAGTTGGCCAAACTAGCAAGTTCTATAACGCCGGTCATTATCCCGAAGCCAATTGAACAAGTATCTTTGGTGGCACATGTTGACCGGATGGAAAGCCTCACGTTTCCAAGCGACTGGAGGACACCCATCATGGAGTTCCTCCGCTCGGGAGCCACACCTGCCGATCGGGATGCAGCCCAGCTGCTTAGGAGGAGGCCCGGTCGGTTCACACTCATCGGCGATCAACTCTACAAGAAGGCTTTCTCTCGCCCGCTGTTGAAATGCGTGAGCTCGGAGGCTCGGCTTACATCCTCCAAGAGGTACATCAAGGATCTTGTGGAGGACATCCGGGCGGACGATCACTAGCTAAGAAGATCCTGTTAGCCGGATACTTTTGGCCGACCTTACAAATAGACGCCGCTCGGACAGTATCTACATGCCTTTCGTGCCAGAAATATCACAACTTCTCCCACCGACCGGCAGAGGAGATGAAGGCATCAACCGTCTCATGTCCGTTCGATCAATGGGGAATGGATATTGTGGGTCCATTTCCGGTGGCGACCGGGCAGAGGAAATTTTTGCTGGTAGCGGTCGATTATTTTTCCAAGTGGGTGGAAGCCGAGCCACTAGCCAGGATCACCGAACAGATGGTCAAAAAATTCATCTGGCAACACATCATCTGTAGGTTCGGTATCCCTCATCGATTGGTTTCCGACAATGGGCGGCAATTTACCGGGAAGGTGCTAGATGATTGGTGCAAAAGCTAGGCATCGAACAACACTTCACGTCCGTGGCTTACCCCCAAAGTAACGGTCAAGCCGAAGTAGCCAATCGGGAAATTCTCCGTATCCTGCGCGCTCGGCTCGACCACTTGGGAGGAAGTTGGCCGGATGAAGTGCCGGGCGTTTTATGGGCCATCCGAACAACTCCTAAAGAAGGAACGGGCGTTACACCTTTTCATTTGGTGTACGGCGGTGAAGCCGTCATTCCGGTTGAAGTAGGCGTCGAGTCCGTCCGGGTCCAATTGTACGATGAAGGCAACGCCGAGCGGAGAAACATGGAGCTGGATTTGATTGACGAAGAGCGAGCCAAGGCATCCGTTCGGCTGATGGCATACCGTCAACGAATGAAGCAAAACTACAACTGCCGTGTCATTCCCCGATCATTCCAGGTCGGCGACCTTGTCTGGAAGAAAGTCAAACCGGTCGGCGACGTCAGCAAGCTTGAAGCTCCGTGGGCAGGTCCCTTCAAAATCATCGAAAAGCTCCGCTCGGGAGCGTATTATTTAGAGGATGAGGACGGTCGGCAGCTAGATAGGCCATGGAGCGCGAACCACCTCCAGCCTTACCGGGCGGGGTGAAAGGTGTATCACTGTAAATCATCCTGTGTATTTTTTTTCGACTGAATACTGGAAATGCAGAAATGAAGAATCAAGAGAACAAATACAAGGCATTGTCAACAAGAATCGAAGGCCCCGTACCGTTCGGACGGAGGTAAATTATCCGAGCCAAAATGCTCGACGAAGCAGACCCTGAGCCGTTCGGCCAGGAGTACGTTCTCCACGCTGGGTGAAAGGGGCATATGGATTATCCGAGCCATGCGCCCGAATAGTGAAGGCCCCTGAGCCGATTGGCCAGGAGGGGCATGCATTTAGATGCGCAAGCAAATGACCCGTGTCGTTCAGCCGGGCATAAAACCTGTTCAAGCACGAGATAAGCGGTGAAGGCCAAGGTCGCTCGACCTGGTAAGGAGTTAGCATCGAAGGTCGTCTAGCCCAGACGTTAAACCGTAGAGCCGCGCCGACCGGCTATAAATATCCGTGCCGTCGAGCTCCGACGTTAAATATCGAGAGACGAGCCGACGTCTATAAATAATCCGAGCGAACGAACCGACGAGCTCCGTCGTTAAAGATCGAGAGCCGTGCCGACCGGCTATAAATATTCGTGCCGTCTAGCCCAAACGTTAAACCGTAGAGTCGCGCCGACCGACTATAAATATCCGTGCCGTCTAGCCCAGACGTTAAACCGTAGAGCCGCGCCGACCGGCTATAAATATCCGTGCCGACGAGCTCCGTCGTTAAAGATCGAGAGCCACGCCGTCCGGCTATAAATATCCGTGCCGTTGAGCTCCGACGTTAAATATCGAGAGACGAGCCGGCGTCTATAAATAATCCGAGCGAACGAACCGACGAGCTCCGTCGTTAAAGATCGAGAGCCGCGCCGTCCGGCTATAAATATCCGTGCCGACGAGCTCCGTCGTTAAAGATCGAGAGCCGCGCCGACCGGCTATAAATATCCGTGCCGACGAGCTCCGTCGTTAAAGATCGAGAGCCGCGCCGTCCGGCTATAAATATCCGTGCCGTCGAGCTCCGACGTTAAATATCGAGAGACGAGCCGGCGTCTATAAATAATCCGAGCGAACGAACTGACGAGCTCCGTCGTTAAAGATCGAGAGCCGCGCCGTCCGGCTATAAATATCCGTGCCGACGAGCTCCGTCGTTAAAGATCGAGAGCCGCGCCGACCGGCAATAAATATCCGTGCCGACGAGCTCCGTCGTTAAAAATCGAGAGCCGCGCCGTCCGGTTATAAATATCCGTGCCGTCGAGCTCCGACGTTAAATATCGAGAGACGAGCCGGCGTCTATAAATAATCCGAGCGAACGAACCGACGAGCTCCGTCGTTAAAGATCGAGAGTCGCGTCGTCCGGCTATAAATATCCGTGCCGTCTAGCCCAGACGTTAAACCGTAGAGCCGCGCCGACCGGCTATAAATATCCGTGCCGACGAGCTCCGTCGTTAAAGATCGAGAGTCGCGCCGTCCGACTATAAATATCCGTGCCGTCTAGCCCAGACGTTAAACCGTAGAGCCGCGCCGACCGGCTATAAATATCCGTGCCGTCTAGCCCAGACGTTAAACCGTAGAGCCGCGCCGACCGGCTACAAATATCCGTGCCGTCGAGCTCCGACGTTAAATATCGAGAGACGAGCCGGCGTCTATAAATAATCGGAGCGAACGAACCGACGAGCACCGTCGTTAAAGATCGAGAGCCGCGCCGATCGGCTATAAACATCCGCGACTGTGAACTTACTGGACGGAACTAAGGACGCCAAAACACGAGCGTTCGCCGCAAGTACTAAATTGATTAAGGCCGAACGGCCAAACGGCCATCAGCTCGTCAATACTTCGCATTCACTGGATGCAAACAGTATAGCCAAGAGTTAAACGATTTCGAGGAAAACGAGTCTACCGATTAACCTGATCAGTCGTTTAGTAGGAAACATGGGGAGCCCAACTGATTCTACGAATAAGCAGCAACACACTAAAAGGAGACAATGAAGGGCAAACAAATACAAGCAAAGGAACATAAGGAGGCCGAACGGCACGTACAAAAATTTTTGCATCCGCCGAGCGGATGAAATACAGAAAGCACTTGAAAGAACTCGCCTCACTCCGGGTCTTCAAAATTAAAGAAGGCATCCGGGATATCATCAATCATGGCCGCCAGGTCGGAGGCGGGAATATGCATTCCCTCAGGAAGGTGGCCACCCTTCTTCAAGTACGTCATGGTGACCTTGACCGCTTCGGCGAAAGTAGAAGAGACGTTGCCACCGAATTTTACGCCGAACCTCTCCGAGCGGAGGTATTCTTGGCGCGCTGCTGCCAAGCGACTCGGCTCTCCCTCTTTATATTTTTTAAGCACCGCCCGGGAGGCGGTTAAGGAATCTTGGAGGGCCTTCAAGTCCACCTCAGCCTTTGTGCGTTTAGCCGAACGGACCTCCCGCTCGGCGTTCAGCTGGGCCTCCAGATCCTTGGATCGCTGATCTAGCGCACGGACATCTACTTTCATCTTGTCCAAATCAGCTACCGCTCACTTCTTCCGGGCAGTAGCGCGTTTAGCATCCGCTTCGTGCTTCTTGACTTGGCCCTCTAGCCGAGCCACTTCTGTAGCCAGGTCGGCGGCCTTCTTTTGTTCGGCCTCGAAGGCTTGTTTCTCTCGCTCAGCCGACGGACCCCCCGACACTTGGAGTTTTTCTAGGAGCTCCTCCAGCTCGGCTAGCCGATGGCTAGTGGCGATTTGCTCAGCCCAACGCTGTAAAGAAAATAATGAAATCAGGAACCAAACAGTAGCATGGCACGGGAAGAAAAATGAATTTACCTGAGTGGCCTGCTGCATGTTGTTGTCGTCGAGCTGCTTGGGCGTCATGAGGGCCACTTGAATCTGCGCGTCCTCAAAAAGCTTGGCGAGCGGACCCGTCAAGGTTATTTCGTGAACGGGGCTCGATGGCCGATCGGCGGACAGTAAATATTCCTCCGATGGGAATCGCAGGGTAGTCTTGATGGTCGGGTGACCGGCCGGCACTTCTTCAGCTGTAGTCGCCTGGCCCGAGGACTCCCCTATGGTGAAAGTTTCGCACAACCGTCGCAGGCGACGACGAGTCCGAGGAGGAGAGCCGGAGGGCTGTGCGGTGGGCGAAGCCACAGGGGTCCCGATCTGTGATGGCGTGCGATCAGGCGAAGTTACGCCGATCGGTGCCTGTGGTTGCCCCTCTTGGGTCGGCGGAAGGCTGGAGTCTCTTCGACGTTTTCGCCGAACCTCCAGTGGTGGATCCCCGACCTGGGGGACGCCCAGCTCGGCGGGGGCTGAGGAAACAGGATCCGCCTCAACCTCCGTTGAAGCGGATGGGGCAGCTTCTGTTTCAGGGGCGGACTGCGCCCCCCCCCCCTCTCCTGCATCTGCCGGGCGGCTGGGGATGAGACCCCACTCGGCGAGCTCTTTTTTGGTGGCCGCTTCAATTTCCACGGACTTTAATTTCAAATGAGCGGTAGCCTTGGAGCGCCACATGACTTCAGCTGCAGTGAAAGAAATTAAAATCAATTAGACAAAAAAGACTAAGAGAGTAAAGAGTCCTTACTCATGCGGAAGGGGAGATTTGCCCGAACGGGAGATAATCCGAAAATATACAACACCCCCTTGAGAAGTAACTGGTCGATCTTGTACCGCTGACCGGACAACCAGTTCGTCGCATGAAGGTAGGCTGGATTGCTTCTGAACTTGCCGAGCTCAGGCTGGGTCGGCACAGCGGTCTGCCATTTGGTTCGGAATGCTGGCCTCTCGGGAAGTCGGATATAGAAGAAAAACTCCTTCCAGTGTTTGTTGGAGGTCGGCATATTATCAAAAAATTTAAAACCTATTCTACTTTGGAAGATAAAAGTGCCCAACTCGGATTGTTTGGGGTAGAAGAAGAAGTGGAATATTTTGGGGTCAAGAGGGATACTGTGCAGCTTAAAGAGGACGACCATCCCGCTCAGCAGCCTAAAAGAATTCGGCACAAGTTGGCCGAGCGGGATGCGAAAATAATTACAAACCTCCAAAATAAATGGATGGGTAGGAAATCTAAGGCCGCCCTGGAATTGGTCTAAAAAGAAACAAATGGTGCCGATCGGCGGGTCATGTGGCCGGTCAGTCGGGTCGGCTATAATTATTTCATGGTCATCAGGGATCCCATACGTCCGAACAAGACGTCGAGCGCCCTCTTCATCAAACCGACTCTCCATGGTCATAAACCACGGGCCATGACCATCAACGGTGGGTACGGAAGTGCTTGCCATGACTAAAGTACCAACAAAAAGAAGGAAGGAAGCCGGAAGAAACTCAAAAACGGAGGACAGATAAGAGTTCGCAAGCAAAGGGACGAGAGGATTTCCACGTGAAATGGAAAGGCCGAACGAAAGGAAGGGAGGAGCTTACTGATGGAAGATGGACGGAGAGGATCACCAGAAAGCCGAAAACCACCAAGAGGCGAGAACTGGGACAGCCGGAATGACGCAGTCGTGGGCACCTTCGACGGAGGAAGCACAATGGAACAGGCAATGCGGCGTAAGTGCGGAGACGATGGTTTTATACGAACGAGACTGGTTGGCCTCGTCCGTCGGATGCAGGTCACGAGAGACGAGGTCATCATCCAACCGTCCATTTCAAAATGACCGGCGTCCCATCGTACGGATCATCGCCGCCACGCGAGAAGAGCCACGTGGCGCCTTACCACTAGGCGCAATTAATGCGCCCATACCGCGCATGCTGCGACTTAATGGAAAGGATTTGCGCGATTTTCGAGAAGATTTAGACAAGCAAACATCCACGTTGAACAACAAGGCATCCAAAACGAAGAGCCGAGCGGCTGAATCCGGCATAAGGGCCGAACGGCTCAAGGAATATTATAGGTGATGGTAAGGCGACGACCGCCCGCTCGGACACATAGTCCAGTCAGTCGGACTCACTGCCTCCTTCGACTAGACTTGAAGGGGAGGCAAGTGATCCGAGAGTAAGAAGGGGGGACCCCATTCAGCAGAGTCAACGCCACGAGGAGATCCAAAGGCAATAAGCCAACCATAAGCTTGGCCGAGCGGATAATGAGGACGACGACTGGCTGAGGCTTCCGAGCGGAAGCAATACACCCCGCCGGAGACGGGGTTCCGACGCTCATGATGAACAGTAGGTAGTGCCGAGCGAATGGCCGGCTCAGCCGAAGGAATAAAACATCAACACTGCGAAGTCTAGAGCACATGACCGAGAATCTCCCGAGCGGATCATCACATCCGACCGGTCGGACACGAGGAAACCGCCGACCGGCCGGACGCTCGACGGAGAGTAAGAAAAGGCAGGGATAGAAACATCTTCTGACAGCAGATGACACGCAGAATCTTAGGACGTGAGCTCACTGTCCCATCAAAGACGTGCTCATACTGTAGCAGTAAGGAGTCAGACAAGTTCCTCTGACAATCCCATGCTGGGTATGGGCTGGGGACACGTGTGTGTGCCTCGGTATATGTGCATTAGCCTCCTCAGAAGTCTATATAAGGCCTCCACTTCTTCAACCGGAGGTACGCGAGTCCTCATTCTGGAGCCACCTTCTTCATCTATTCCTCACCTGACTTGAGCGTCGGAGGGCCGTCGTCGGGACACCCCTCCCGGCTCGGTTTGGTTGCAGGTTCGCCGGAGCACTCGAGGATCTAGCGAGGGGGCGCCACGTGCTCAGCGTCCGTTGACTCCTGGTTCGGACAGGATCATCAATCAAAGCCTGAAGTTGAGGTATGTATGTATCCATTAATATGCCTATCCATCTATTTATGTGCCTCGCATGCCCAAAGCTAAGATGCAAAGGAGACGACCTATTTATCAACCAAACCCTTAAATTTAGTCTCTAGAACTTGAGATAAGGATTAATATGTATGTATATATATGTGTATGTGCCTTGCATGATCAAAACTACAAAGGTCTATTGGACAATGCCTTTTCAAAACCCCCTAGTTTTTAGAAGTTGAGATAAGGATTGAGGCTCCTAATTTGAGATAAGGAAAATGGGGCACTCTTTTTTATCCTTGTAAACACCCTTAAAGGTGACTAACTATCTATTCTCCCAAAGCATGAAAACCCTCAGTATTTTAGAAAAAGTTGAAATAAAGATCAAGGATTTAAGAATTCCCATCTAAGGCCTCATGAAAGCATCGATTTTATTTTGTTCTTGTAGGAAATGCTTTTTCAGGAGTTCTGTCCAGGACATTATTTTTGAGCAAAACTGTCAGATTTTAGAGGCTTTGAGATATAATCTTAAATCTACATCTATATGTCTACCTATTCATGTATGAACAAAGGTTATTATTTTCACCAAAAGCCCCTATATGCCCCCCTAATTTTGTTAAGGCTCCATGAAGAACATAGTTTTTATTTTATCCTCATAATCATGTTTCAATAAAAGGTGATTGTGATGCCCTCTCCCATGTCTTGACCACTTATACTAATAGCTAGTAGTCATCTGTAATTTACCTCTTCCATACTGACTTAGAGACCGATTTGACGAGGACGCTGGGACAACCAAATCTCCTTTTACCACACAAATAAAAGATGATTGTGTCATAAACAATGTTTTCACCAAACATGGATATAAGGATAAATTTGAAGCTGTGCTTTTAATAGGGATCGGTTGAGTGGACCTTTATAAAACAATAGGAGTTTTCTAAGGCTTTTACAGAGAGTTTATTGATAACTGCCCAAGAAAAGACAAAAAAAAATCAAAATTCAATTACATATGATACGATGATAAGGATGGACCCCAAAAGTAGGTCAAGGTAAGGAAGATACACTGGTATGACAGTCAAAATTAAGAAGTGGTCAATGTCACAAACAGGAGCAGGGGGTGCACTTGAACAACCCACGTAGTCGATCAAGCCTTGAACTGCCAATCTGATTTGCATAGACAATTGGGCATCGAACTACGGGTTGGGTCCGAGTGGCCGACTGAGCTTCAAAGCTCGAGCACATATCCTCTTATGTGTAGGCAAAGTGCACAAAGTAGCGAGAATTTGGTCGACCGGACCTTCAGATTGGCCAGACTTCATACCTCAACCCGGGATCGGCTAGTAAACCTCATTGCTAAGTATTAAGTAACTTGACCAGCACCTCTGTCGATCGAGGGTGTGGGTTGACCGGACATAGCGTTCCTTTGAAGCCACTGGATAGGTCGAAGGCAAATAGGGTCAATGCCCATATTCTTCAAAGTCGAGTTGTTAGTCCTCTTGAATGGTGGTTAGTCGGCCCAATGTGGCCCCAAGTCCAACACTTTCGCACTCTTTTTTGGAAGTTTGTGTCATGAAGGACAAAGAATATCTTACAAACAAATTACACTTTCAAAGCTTTCATCCTATCAAATTGCAGAGATTTGTGGGCTTATTTAAAGAAAAGTGTCAGAGCGACTTTATGGCTTGCCCTTTCTTAGGAGTATTTTGGAAAACGTGTAAATACTTTGAGATATGTGTATAGATACAACAGTGACACTATAAAAAGATGTCTCTATCTATAGACGGAGATATGTGATACTACATAATTTTACACGCTCATAGCTATTATTCATTTGACTATTCATCTATTCGACTCGATCACTGACTTGAGCATCAAAGGGCCAACACCGGGGGCCCCTTCCATGGCCCGACACTAACGCTCTCTGTGTCGGATAGCTTCAAGTCTTCATTTGGTCAACATCAAAGTCGTGTTCCCAGCCAACTACCTTCACTACTTTCGGACAAGATCATATTTGACGTCGTCTATGGGAACTTCACCTGCCTCCGAGACTTGAAGATAGATGAGACTAGACCACTCACCACAGTAACCTTGATGCAAGAAGAGCTGGAAATGTTGATAGAAACGTGAGCCACTCGAATAGTGTAGTCGCGACAAGCCACGGTGAAGTGTCATCTGTCGAATGACCCCGTGGTGTCCGCTACCTGCCAGCATGTTGAACATGGAACCCGAGTGAAGGATACAACCGGGTTCCAGCCAACCCCCGCCTCCTCCAGCCGCCTATCCATGAGTCATCATTTCACCGATCAACTTGCCACTGGTGTCGCCTTCACCAATCGCATATTGATAATTATGATTTTGCTACATTATTTTGATTCATAATGCATATCTTTAATGATCTTTTCATAGCCTAATCTCACATTTTACATTGTATTTCATAATTGCATGTGATCTTGGACTTAATTGCAAATTAGCCAATTATCATGGTATTTGATGTTAATATTTATTTATTATTTTGTAGGCATCAAAAGGGTCATGGACCCGATTAGATCAAACCGCACTTGGGCTTAAATCTAGAGCTAAACGAGGCGATCAAGCCTAGAAGTGATTTGGATCGTCCATTGAAGATTAATCAGATCTGAGCCATCCGTCAAGCATCTGGTCCATCCAACCTAATGAGGAGCAGATCTGAACCATTGATGAAGATCCAGAGGTTTTTAGTCCGATCTAAAGATGTCTCCACCGTTGATCGAGATCAGAGCATTCTTGGCCGTCGGATCAAATCTGAGGAGATTTAAAAGGCAGTGAGGAACTACAGTGTTCCTTGGCTCGGCGATCTCGCGATTTTGCTACTGTGCATCCTTCTTCTTCTCCGCGACGCCGAAGTCCCGTTCCTTAATTCCTGATCCGATGAGCAAGCTTCTCCTCTGACGGCGATCCTGAGTTGCCGACGTCCATCTTCTGATGATCAGAGAGTGTTAGAGGGAGGTTTCTCAGCTGCCGGCGTCCATCTTCCGATGATCAGAGAGTGTTAGAGGGAGGTTTCTCAGCGCGCCGTGGTTCTGTTCATCGCCGTGATCCTGAGCAAGGGAGGTTTCTTGTTCAGCGATTTTCACAGTCACCAGAGCTTGAGGGGAGGTTTCCGATAGTCTCTGATCATCTTTCCGATCGTCATTACATAGCAAAGCTAGTTCGATCTGATCAATCGGATTGGTTTGCAAATTCACAGATCCATGCTCTGTTTTCTCGGCTGATGGGATTACCAGGTAGATGTGAGCTTGAGGGGAGGTTTCCAAGAGCCATGAGCGTCTTCTGTTAATAGTTGGAAGCTTGGTGATCGTCGTTGGGTGCTTGAGGGGAGGTTTCCGATGGCACATTTGTTTTTCAGCAGATTGGAGAGAATTGGTTTCGGTTTTGGGATGTGGAATGATTAGAGTTTAGGTTTCTTTGTTTTTATCTTTGAATTGTCTTGAATATGTTCAGATATTCAGATCTTTACATTGTGATTTAGTTTTTGTTTGAATCTTATATTTCCGATTTCAATTTCATGCTTTGAAACCCCAACCTTACTAATCCATTAGAATTGATTTAGATCTGATACTTTTGCATGTTTGTTTGTAGGTTAGGTTATTTAGTTTGGTAATTTCTTGTTCAATACAATTAATCTCGTGATGGTTAACTAGCTTGTATGTTGGATATTAAACTTGAGCTCTTGAGTATTGTCTTTGTTAAACATCACTGTGGTTGAACTCTTGAGGTTAATTGTTGCTGTGATTTAGTTTACTAGTTGAGAGCTTAACCTGAAGATTTAATTGTTTATCTTAGATCAATGTATTGTGAATGAGCAATTGAGTTTAATTGTTGACTTTAATTATGAGTGTGAATGAAATGTAAATTTGGCTTCTATAAGTTTGATTGTTGATTGTATATGTTGTGATTGAATTATGAATGGGAAGATATTGGATCATGTTAAGAAAAGAATCATCCTTCTCTGGTTCTGAACTTGATTTTATTAGATAAATTCAATTTATGATGTGAATCAAATGGAATTGCTATACGAATCTTGTTGATGTAATAATTTGAGTTGAATCAATTCTAGAGTACTCACACGATTTATTAGTTAGTCTTGAAAAAAAAAATACGACTTGGGACTCCTTACTACACGTATTGTCTTTATTTTAGTTGAGTTCCTAATCTTAATTAATTTGATGTGCCTTGTGACATGAAAATGGCCGACACCACATATCACAGGGCGTTATTCCGAATGTCCCTAGAGGAGATGGGTCGAGAAGAGAAGATGCAGTGATCGTCTTCTAAGAATGCTCCCGCTCGGGATATTGGTAAGGGAAAGGCTCCCATGATGAGTAACTCCCCTGAGCGACCTTATCTCTGATTTGCTTCACTAAATCTAGTGTCATAAGGCGCTGATCGGCATTTTCCTTGCAATACAATTGTTTCCGATTGGATTCAACACTAATTTCGATGGGTACAACCGCTTCTCCTCTGTAAACCAGATGGAACGAGGTTATACCCGTAAAATCCCAAGTTGTAGTGCAATAAACTCCACCCAACTTCCTTTGAGATGATTAAGGCGGATTTTAAGTCCTCTAATAATTTCTCTATTAGTGACTTCCACCTAGCCATTGCTTTGGAAATAAGCCACGAACGTAAAAGCTTGTACTATGTTATAATTCACACACCATTCTCTGATTCCCTGCTTCTGAAATTACCTTCCATTATAAAAAAAATTATATTATGAGAAATGCTGAACCAACAAACTATATTCTGTCACTCCGATGACATCAATGAGCATGTGGACTAGTTTTTCAACCCAGGGAGGGTCGGAGTGTATGATTCATCACTCTGTTTCTTACATCGATGACACCGTTATCAGATCTTCTCATGGTTGGCTAGTAATCATCAGTGAGATTCATGTTCAATTTATAAAACCTTATACCCGTACACATATTGACCTTCCGTCGATGCTTGCCATGGACGATAATTTAAATTTCTATTGAATGTTGTCTTCATATGGCAAAAGATGATTTACTCGCCCCCAGCGCTCCGCTAATCTATTCCTAAACCAACACGGGGGGTGCATCACGAGTGACTACTAATTATTAATGTCAAGACATGGGGAAAGACTTACTAAGACGTGATGAATTTCAACCCTAAAACTTCATATGATAATAGTTTATACCTTAACTACCGCACTACTCTAAAAGAACAAGCGAATGTTGTCTTCAGCTCCCTATGCAATAGAGATTATATTGTCACATTAATGTTCAACGTCTTAATCCTGATTTGAAAAACTACTTACTCTTTGTGTTGGTGTAAAAGATGAGAGGTAAATGAAGATATCTATAAGTCCAAAGTTGATACATAATACAGACATTTATGGATGAGAAAAAGATTAATTAAATTAAATTAACTCATCAAAATTAAAAGTTCCGTTTGGTTAATTTAAAATTTAATTTTTTAAAAAAACATCGATTATTTTGATTAAATCGATCTTGATTTTAAAATTTTGAATTTGATTTAATTAATTAAATCAAATTTAGTTATATTTGAATAAAAAATAAAATAAAATTCCTAATTTTGTAATTAATGTCTCTCCTCAGCTCCGCTGTCGAGTCCAACAAAAATAGAAAATTAATTATTATTATTTTTGAAAAAAATTCAACTTTTTCTTCTGATTTAAGTTATTAACCGATTGCTAAATGTAATGCCATGTTTTAAAATATAACTCCAAAGAATAGTTTAAAAAATAATCTACAACCGAATTGTTTAAAAATACAATACATATTTCCATTTGTCCTTCATGCCTCAAACCATTCTTTTTGGGGGAAAAAATAAAATAAAATAATATCCTTTTTAATAGAATTGTAATTATATATATTATTATAATAATTAAAATTCAAAACTATTATAATCTATCATAATTAACACTGTACATATAATAATAATTATTATAATATAATATTAATCAATATTAACTTGAATGGAATAAAAAATTCTTTTTCAGAGGGATTATCATAATATAATATTAATCAATATGAAATAAAAATTTCCATTTCAAAGGCAACTTTGTATTGGCACCAGTGTTTTAAATCACGTAGCGTTAGTTCATAGCGTTTTTGTCTTGTCATTGCGTAGCGTAAATAGCGTAGCGTAAATAGCGTAGCGTATAGCGCAAGCTTTTCGTGCACGTCAATGTTTAAATTTTAAAAAAATTTCCATAAGTCGAGCATCTGGATCGATCGCTGGATCGATCCAGATGCCCGACTTCTGAGAATCGCGAAATCGTTTTTGCTCCTTCGAGAAAAAAAAAACGAGAAGGAAAACCTAAACGAAGAAAACGAAAGGAAGGAGAAAAGCTTACCTCCAATCGTTGTCCCTCGCCACCACTCACAGGTCACCGCTCGCCGCTCGCCGATCGCCGCCTGTCGCCTCTGCAATCTGCCCTACCTTCGCCTCTGCCACAGTCACGATTCGACTCACCTTTGCCCTAGCTATTGGTAAACAATTTGTAATTTTAGCGCCCGCTATGGGGCGCTAGGGCATGATAGCGCACGCTATGTGCGCTATCGACGCTTTTGTCCCGAATAGCGTGGGCTATTCGGGACAATCGCGATTCAACGAACACTCTACAGCGTTCGCTGGTCGTAGCGCGCGATAGCGCGCTATGTAGCGCGCTATTCACCGCTATTGAATACACTGATTGCAACCATCAATTATGACAAAAAAAAATGAATACGCTCGTCCCCAACACCCCCGTCAATCCATTCCAAGACCAACACGAATGAGATAAATCACGAACGACTACTAGCCTTTGGAATAGTGACTAGCACATAAGGGAAGTATTTACCTCGATTTTACCGAGATTCAAACCTCAGATCTCATTGTGACAACACCTCATACACTAGCCACTAGACCCATCTGAAGAGACGTATTGACACCAATCAAGACAGATCCATAAGACAAAATATGTAGCGATTGAAGAACATACGACAAGGTGGTGGAGATGAGCAACAAGGATCTCATGAAGCTAGACGAGGAGCAGTTGGCATAGCTCCACGAGAGCTTCCAGTGAAAACTGATATGATGTTCCTTTCATCAAAATCAGTATCGAGACACTCATTTGTTGATTGTTTTTTCCTTAAAAAAACTCAAATTTAAACATTGACAAATTATCAAAGTTGAACAATGAACATCCTCCTAAACTCAAACAACTCTGCAAGAACAAAAGGAAACCAGGATAACTTCCAACTTTCATTGAATACTTGGGAACTTACAGATCCAAATTCACATGTTTACTGCAGTAATAAAATTGAAAGCATCATAAACAAATCAAATTTTGCTTGTCTTTAGTGATTGTTAAGATCCCTGAACAAACCAGCCACTTCAACTGGATTGCAGAACATAAAAACTAATCACCATGCTCAGTAAAATAAGGCAAAATTTTCTATCTCAAATATGAGAAAAACTAGTGATGGACTTCTTCGATGATGGGATACCAAATATAAAGTATGGCATCAGAACCAGTATACCTCTTGTGTCAGCCAACGAATTTGATTCATTTAACATCCACCAGCTCCACCTCGAAGACAAGCCATGAGTTTGCTGGTATTTTTCCAACATTCTTGTCCCCGTATCTGCACATGGAGCGTGCAGAATTAAATTTGAGACACCAAGTGAAGAATAATCATAATCAAGGTTCAGTAACCAGAGTTTCAATCTAGTGTTATGCCAGCTGATGTCCGTGACACTGTGGAGGAGAGGAAGAAGAGGCAGCAATTGCTTACATCGACAAACTAGTGTCATTGCCTACCAAAACTAAGAGGCTAAACTAAAGTTGCCCTCATTTTGGTTGATAAGCAAAATTATTTCCAGACTTTCAAAATCACCAAAAGGTGTATTTTGATGATTTTGAAAGTCCAGAGGGCATTTTAATAAAAGAGGGAACTGGGGGAAGAAATGATTTTTTTTTCTTCAATGGGTTGATGGATTCTGGATTCACGTGGTTAATTGATAATGGGTTGACAGGACTGAATTTATAGGCTATTCATTTGTCAAGATTTTAAGTGGATGGGAGTAACCGTGGCCTCTGTTTCAGATCACTCGTGCTCTTCCATTGCAGCTTGCAAGGGAGAAGTAGAGAGGCAGCAAAGGTATGTATTCCTTGTGCCAATCCTATATTGGCTTCGTTTCAAAAGCAGAATGAGATTTTTCACTCATGCCAACCAAAAAGGGGCCACATTTCAAACCGTGATCACAACACAAACCGAAGATAATACTCACCCCATTGATGGTGGAATGAGGAGTCTTCTTTTGTCCCCAGTTCGCATGCCTACCATTCAAACTCAAATACATTAGTATCTTGCTAAGGCATTTGAAGTAAAGTTGTGAGTTCAGAGTAAGACAACATACCAGCAATGCCTACATCCCATCCCTTGATGACATGTCCAACACCTGCAATTAGGATGTAATATCTCAACCTAGTCATGCATGACATGTACCACAATGTGGATTGGTGATACAAGATTGACTTAAGCTTACCAAGTCGGAATTTAAAAGGTCTTGCACCAACATTTGAGTCGAAAATCGTTCCATTCTTTAACTTGCCAACATAGTTTACAGAAACCTGGAAGTCAAATCATATTTCATGCACTCTCGTGTAAAATAAAATAAGTTCCTCCCATATAATTAAGAGAAACGAACCGTTTTATTTAATTTAATTCTTTTCTTTTATGCTATGCTTGCATCAGGCTGCCCTTTTTATGCTATGCTTATTCATGCAGAATTTAACATTGCCTCTATTAATTTTACTCAAATCATGTGAAGTTCGAATAAAATGATGTATCTCATAAACACAAAAAAAACCGAAGTACTCTCCCAGCAATTCCATCTAAGAAAACAAACCAATGGATTTAGTAAAATAATACAATTGTTTTCTCTCTTTTTTTTTTCACTCTATTCCATTTCCCTTCTATTTCCTCCTTTCCTAGTTAACAAACTGAATTCCTGACATCGAGGGGAAATGGAACAATATGACACAGAAAAGCAAGAATCCTTCTCTCCCTTTAATTCCATCAGAGAAAACAAGCTAAATGAAGTGTAAAAAATAACATATATTTTTTCGTTCTGTTTTCACTTAAGTTGTCTCATTTCCTTTCTCTTTCCTTCTCTCCAAGTAAACACCACATATAATCAATCAAACAAATATAAAGCAACTTAATGCATAGAACCAAGAAGCAGGAATATAAACATGCATCCCTAGATAGATCATAGATGACAAAAGTACCTTACTACCAGGAGAAGCTTTCTTCCCATCAGGTTGGCCCATAGACAGCTCCTCAATAGTCAAACCATTTGAAAATGTTCTTGTTTTGTGCTGCCCATGTTTATGTTCTTCTGGCACACTGACAGGCTCATTAACGCTTGAATCATTCTCAGGGTTATTACCCTTCTTCGCCTTCTTCTTCTTCTTCTTCTTGGATTTTTGTGAGAGGCTTTTGTCATCATCAGGAACCCTGCACACAAGATAAATAGTTTTTAACTAACAATTACATGATCACATTTCTGTGAAATGACAAATTTATCATAACATTTAAGAAATTTCAAACCCATCAACGGTTAACATTTTAAATTTATTACACCATTTAACATGAACGCCTAAGATTCAAAACATTTCACATCTATCATTTGCCTAAAATCCTTTTATCTACTGTTAAGTTAGTGATACTGCAACAATATAGTGGAATGCCAAATCAACCAAGTTGTTTACAGCATGCCATATCACCATCTTGAGTGAAGAAAAAAATGTTGTGGACAATGCAGACATTAATTTGTAAAATTTTCCCCTGCCACTTAAATTGATGACATGACATAGTTGTTACCCAATCAACAGATGATAAACAAATCATTTGATCTGACGTTCTGCAATTTCAACTCCACAAAAAGCAACTTAAACATGGATGGATGTAATAAGAAGGCAAATTTAAAACTAAAACTTAAATGTTGTAATAGATTTGAATTTTTTTAACATAATCATAGATTTGAAATTTTGTAAAACAATTGCAATAGAATTATTAAATTAATCCCAAAATATGCGATAACAAGACATGATTTTATTTCTCCATTTTGTGCTGAACACTTTTATAACACGGTTTTATATCTTACTCATCATTGACCGCCTCTTCCACAGATTGTTCCCCCTTGGCAATATGAGAACCCAATATAAGCTCTGCAGCATCTTGATTCATTTCTGGTTCCTTCATGGCAATCTCTTCACCAGCTTTTTCATTGGCAATTTCATCTTTAACCTTTTTCTTTCTATTTTTTTTCTTTTTGCCACCACTGCTTCCATCACTGCAACAAAAAAGCATCAATCTCAAAATTAAAAAAAAAAATTAAAAAAATAACCAGTAGGCACATTCAAAAGTCTAACGAGTTAAAGTAGTCGTTGTGCCCCACCTTTCATTAAGTGGCTTGTCAGCTTCAGAGGGACAATTTTGATCTATGCCATTGGCATTTTGAACTGCATTTTCGTCCCCTTTAATCACTTCTGCATCAAGCTTTTTTTCCTTCATGCTCTTCTCTTTCTTCTTTTTCTGCTTCCCATCATTTTGAACGATATGAGTTTCAACATTTTCAGAAAGGTCATGGTTCTGCTCGATGCTCGTTACATCCCTGCTAAAGGATACACACTGTTGTAAACAAAGGAAACAATCAAGAAAATAACTCGAAGCATATTATGAACAAGTCAAACCTTGAAGGATCAGTCTCTTGGCTTATTGCATCAATCTTCCTTTTCCTGTCCTCAGCATTTTTCTTCTTACCTGTTTTCTTATCTTTCAGTTCATTCTTAGTGTCACTTTTCCTTATCGAAAAAGAGATTGGAAAACCATCTTCATCTTCACTTTCAACAACTGCAGTTGCCTTAGACTTGACAGACAATTGGAGCTGAGAATCGTCGTCGTCGTCATTATCAGTATCACTCACTTGCCTCTTTTTCTTTAAACTGTGATGAGTAACATTTCCATTTGTTGCCGTTTCATCATCTACAATCTCCTCAATTACAACTAATTGGATAAAAAGAAAGGTAAAGTAAATAACAATGTGACACAAACATTATTAAATTAGTTAGATATTGAGTAGAAGAGTCATGCAATAACTATTTTATGTTGGATAATGCAAGTTAAAAGAATTGTCCGTGTCACTATTTCGATCCCTTGTTGGAATAATATGATTTTGTTACGTGCCATGACAACACTTAACATGTTTCGGCACAATTCAAAGCATTATTGAACCAAGTCAAATGAGTTTTAACCCTATAACCCCCTTCCACTTAACCTGTTAATACACACACATATGTATATATTATCACTGGAACATGTACCGTAACAAGATATAGAGGGACATCTCCAATTCTAGCATTATTCCTCTTTGTTATTGCCAGTGTTTTGGTTGGTGCTTCTCAACTTCCCCACCTTTCTTTGTCTAATGTTTGATCTCTTACCCAGTGACCAATAAGACGAAACTGATGCACGAATCATGTGAAGAAAATCTTCCTATCTTGGTTCTTCTGAACTATACAAGGTAAAACTCAGTCATTGCCACAAAAACCATGTCAGCATGACTGAAAATGTTATTTTACCAGTGCGACACAATCTTGGTTTCCAGTTGTGCCAACCGATACCAACACTATGAACACATTTACACTATGCAATGATCTCACTACTTGTCTTCTTCACACACGCCTAAAATCTTGGGAAAGCGTGAATCAACCATTATAATAACAAACTTTTTTACCAGCAAACATTGTATGTTTGTTAGCAGTAAGATTGTATTATTTTTCCTACTTCAGGTTCTCCAAATAGTTGATTATTATTTAATCATTATCAAGTCCATTATGCATCACATTTTCCTATAGTATACCATTTAGTATGTTCAAGGCGCTTATTTTTATGCTCACTATTCGAATAATAACCAAATTACTACCGCCAGTAACTTAAATAAAAAGATACTTTCACATCACAATCAAATACATGTGAGATTTATATTCTTGAGATCATTGGCTCACTTGTGTTCCACTCTCTTATGGGTAAGTTAAATTTCTGTTAATTAACCTTTGCACTGTCTCTGTTGTATAACTTTGATATCTTTGGCAATTCACGAAGAAGAAATATCATAAGTATTTCACAGCTACAACGATATCTGTTTCTATTTTCTATAATGTGATATAACATGAACAAGCAAAGAAGAGATGTAACTTTTCTAGATGCTTCTGAAATAACTTGCCAAAAAAAAACATGAACTACCATTGCTTTTATGATGAGGAGACGATGGGAACATTTCAATATCACCATCATCAATAAAGTCAGAATCATACTCATCCTCCTCCGTGTCAAATTCCTCATTGGTCTCGGAATCCTCCTCTCCAATATCTTCACCATATGAATCACTATTTCCAAATAAAGAACAAACCAGAGAAGAAAAAAAAAACAAGTTCAAACAGATTCAACATTGACTACACATTATAAGGATACGTCTCATCTCCACCATAGCAGCCGCCCCGATTAGCGCCAATATAATATCCAGAAAGGTGGACGCTTCTCGGCCCTACAACTGAGAAGACAACCTCAGCCTCCTCCTCAAACTCGAGCTCCAAGCGACAAGCCTCACTTTTATCAGGAATCAAACTGCAAAGCAAAACAGGACTCTTTTTGCCAACATTACACTGCACAACGCTCTTTGTGGTAGCCTTACCATTTCCCAACGTCGCCTACAACAAACGAAAAAGACAGGATTCCTCGATGACCAGAAACAACCGAAACAAGCAAACTCGCACAAGAAGGGGTCTTTAGGAGGTAACAGACCTGGCTGATGCGAAGCCTACCGCGAGCTTCATCGTAGGCGTGAGTGTAAGGATTTCCCGGCTTCACCTCCACCCCTGTGACAACAGAAGCAAATAGACGAGTAAGAGGAAAACGATTAAGGTAGAGAGGTTAGAGGAATACATGGAATAGAAGGAATTCTCACCCCAAAACGCCATCGCGCGATGAGACCTCGAAAGAGTTGGAGTTAGCAATCGCAGTCGTAATCTGACCTCCGACGACTTGGAATGAGGCGGGAGCTGGCACTCCCTCAAAACCCTAGCGACGACGAGTTCGATCGCAGAGGTTTATATATATACACACACAATTGAGAATAAAATGGATTTTTTTTCACAAAAGATTCAAAAATTTCTAACAATTACAAATTTTATTTATTTGATATATAATACTTGGCATACCACAGTATTTTAGAAAAAAAAAAAGAAGCAATTTCCTCCAAAATTTATTTTTTTAAAAAAACAGTCCTCGTAGTTTGAATGATATGAAATCCATTTCATTCCATTCCTTCCTTTTTTATATCTTTTTACAATAAATGTTCAAATCTATATCAAAATTTATAGAATTTTCCAAATTTATTTCATTTCCTTAAAAGCTTTTAGCCCAATTCATAGAAGATCAGAGAGTAGTTTTGGATATCTCACAACTCTAGATCAGGCCAATGTCATTGTTCGACATCTAACAACTTTGAGCACTCGATCGATCGAGCTTAGCCACATACTACAACTTAGGACAATCATTCCCTCAATCGAATGAAGACTTTACTCGAACCACTAGGTAGCCTCCACCAAGATTATTTGTCAGGGATGATGCTCAATTACCAACTAAAAGGATTTAATAAACTGTTCTACCAGCTGGAGTTGGAGTTCAAAAGATAGCCAGATCTTCATGATAATTCCAACCGCTAAGAGTGATTCGCGGAGTGACTCCCGAAGGAACCTCGAAGTCGATAGTCACATTCATTGTTTCGCCTGGAACAAGGGAAAAGTAGTTGTCGGAATAATGGACGGGGAGTATTCTCGTGTCTTCAAATTTCCTTTGAACTTCCCTTGCAGCATGAACTGAGAAATGAAGGAAAAAGGCAATTCCTGAATCTTCGCCGTTTACTTCAACCACGATGGGTGCATTGACTGGCCTCGAGAACCCAAGGGCTCCAGAAAATCTCCTTAGGATGCCGCATTGGTTTTGTTCGGAGGTCATGAACTCAGTTGATGTATCCAAATCGCTAAAACCGTCCTTTTTGTCATCCATTGTCTTGCATATTAGACTTCTAGAGCTTTTTGATAAGTTCTTTAATCTCATATTGACTTTGTAGGTTGGACCTGAAATAAGAACTTCTGAAGTAATCTCAAGTGGTACTCGCTTTTCTCGATATGGCTCCAATAACCTGAAGTCTTTGCCAGGCAGATGTAACCAATAAAAGTTCCGAGATACGATGGCAGAATCCAACACTCTGAAGAGCTTGAGAAGGAGAAAATAAACTGGGCGTGCATTCTTTGAATCTGGATACTTCAGTTTGACAACTTCTACTACTTGCTTGGGCGGTACCACGATTGTTTCGGTAACTTTGTAAAATGGGCATCCTCCCTCCAAGTCCCAGACCGAAACTTCTATCGCCAGATTTGAAAGTTCAGCCGAAGTTGTATTCACAACCTAACACATGAAAGATAGCTCTTGAGAACTTCACGAGATTGAAATTAATGAGGACAAGGTTTGAGCTTGATCTTCGGTACCTCTATGAAATAATTAGCAAGATTAAGCTGGACGTGAATTGGCTCTGCAGCACATCGACAAGCGAAGAAGCCTGCGGTTTGGTCATGAAGATGATCATAAAACTGACCCCGGAGGCCTGTCCAAGGATTTTGAGTCTTCCAAATTAGCACACCCGTGTACTTAGTCCACATGCGAGACGTCCAACCCTCGAGTAGGGCCCTGTATTGGACATAATTGACAAGCTGTGCCTGAAACAAATTGAACAAGGGCATTGCTGAAAACAAACTTCGACAGATATTGACGTAGAGAGAGAGAGAGAGATGATCACCTTGTCACAGAAGTCGTCCAAGTCTTTCGGACACCCATAATCTGCAATCTGATCATGAACTTTCCCTGGCTTTGAATATGGAATGTATTTGTGATAGGCCCATATAGGGTTTGGAATTTCCTCTATGTAACCATCAGAGTTCTTGTTAAATAGCGGTATTAACCATCCTTCTGGTGGCATCGTGGACCTGATTGTAGCTGCTACTGGCATTCCAACAGAACCAACCTCAGGATTGAACCCATAGGTGTAAAAATTATCCTTGAAAAAATTCTCTGGGTATTGTATCTCGTAAGGCCCATCAGTAAAATCACCCTTTCCGTCTGCAAAACCATCCCACATAGATCCTTGTATGTAAACTCGTGTGCCATCAAGATATTGACTTGGGTCCTTCGTATCATCAATCAAATCGTTTGTCGTTGCATCAAACAATGGATGGAGCTTCAGGTCACTTTTTAAAGCTGCATTTATATCTTCTGGAGGAACTTGTTCGTTACCACCGACCCAAAGAGCAAGACTAGCATAGTTCCTAAGGAGTTTGACAGTATCCCTTGCACATAGCATGAAAAGGTCATGGTCCAAAGGTCCATCGGGATTGGATACAGGTACACCTCGCCCATCAACATCTCCTGTTATCCAAAATTCTTGCCAAACCTGTAGAGAAAGAGTTTCTAAGACACATTAGACAAAAATTTTTTAAAAAAAAGCACTATCCCTTGCCAAACAAAAACATCCTACATATCACAAAGAGAGAGGAAAGGCAAGGAATGGTTTTCTTGACAGTCTAAAAAAACCAGAAGAGATGGAAAACAAACCAAGATTTATAACTTTCAGATAGCAGATCATCTTACCAGCAACCCATACTTATCACAATATTCATAGAATTCTGGTCTCTCAGCTATTCCACCACCCCAACATCGAAGCATGTTGAAATTCATATCTGCATGGAACTTAATGTCGGTCATGTATCTCCGATTTGAAAGCCTCAAAAGACCATCCGATAGTATCCAATTTCCTCCACGGATGAAAATTTTTTCTCCATTCACCTTGAACAATCTGTAAAAGAGTACAAGTTCAATGTAGTCCATAATGTTGGAAACAGAGAGTTCAACTATACAACAGATTTTCAAATTCAATTCGTACCTACCACCAGTAGCATCATCTATAGTACTTTCAACTTTCCTGAAGCCAAAACAATGGCTCCATGAATCAGATTCACCAAATCCTTTAACTTCAACTGATATCTCAACGTCATATAATGATTGCTTACCCATGCCGTTTGGCCACCATAGATTAGGCTTGTAGAAGAACATCTGATATATAACAAGTATCAGTGGCTTAATATTGAAAAATCACTGTCCACACTATATAGAAGATATGGCAATTTCAGTGCATAACTACGAAGATAGATGCTTCTAATGCTTGTTGTCTGATTACTCAGTGTGTTAGATACCAAGCTTAGAGGAAGTCTCTAAAACATGCCACAAGATTTTAAGTGTAAATCTTATGAAAATCTAACAAAAAGAAGGTAATTGATTATTCCTATCAATTTTGAAAGGATGTTTGTCTGGATATATCGTTATGGATATTACTATGATACTTGTTTAAACTGATTGATGAGTGAGTAGTATTACTATGTAGTAGTTTACTAAATCAACTAATGATGAAATTAAAACAATAATCTAACATCATATTTTGCTTCTTTTTTTTTAAACCAAAACTGGCCAAGGCCAAGTGTCAATTTATGAAATGATAGTGTAAAGGAGGGAAAAGGATGAAGGCATTAAGCAACTACCTACAATGCAATCAGTGTGTCATACCATGTTAATCGTGTCATATGGTTTGTGTCATTTGGGTTAATATAAACCTATATGAAAGCATAAAACTAATTATATTATTTTAAAATAAATAATTTAAGTATAAGATGAATTAAAATGTCTAAAGAATTATAGAATATAATATATATGACAAAAAAGATTATTGAAGTTTTTCTTACAATTAATTTACATTGTAAAGATGAACTTAATATTATAAAGTCTACGTAGGCAGAGGATGACGCCCTCAAACAATAGAGAAAGAGCCTCTAGAAGGATCTCACAGCTTTGCGCAAAAGAATTGGAGTTGGTCTAGAAAAACAGTGTTTATAAATTGCCAAGTCATCAAAGTGAATAACATTGTCCATGTTACTTAATAAAACTAGCTTACAGCACATACTACATAACTATCATCACAAGTATAAACTGCTTAAAATCAAAGAGCATAGGTAGAAAAGCAGCTAAAAGAATACAAGAATATACACACCGGTGGTATAGTGAACTGGATCAGGGTTTCTGGTGGAACTGACAACTCATAAGATAGAAGATGTTCGACCAGGCAGATGTTCTCCTCTATTTCAATTTTAACCTGGAGAGACAATATGCACTCTGCAAGCCATGAACTTTTGTTTTCTAGTTCAAGAGTAGTGTGCAGATATGCTCTCTTGAAGTTGTCAAAAAAGGTTGAGACCAAATGTGGATCAGAAATCTTCACAGGCTGCCTCAGAAGGAAGAAACGATGAAATATACCACAAAAATATTGGAACCTAACTATGCTGTCACAAATATTCATATACAAACTATAAATTAGTTGGAAATTCAAAAGAATGCCAATAACTTACTAATGCAAAAGAAATGCAGAAAGACATGCATGGAACCACTAACACCATGGCTGCAAGAACTAACATTGGCCATCACTAAATCCAACTATACTCTGATGCTCACTAATGAAGTATAAGATTAAAAGAAAATATAATGTGTGACAGAACATAGGTATAGTATAAAAAATGTAGAAGAAATTCTGGGATAGGTATGAAGTATACTGTAAGACAAAAACCTAATGTGTTTGTAGCAAGACAATAATTTATAGAAAGAAGCATGCTGACTTCACAAAAAAAACATAATAAACCTCACCCCAGTAACTTGAATTGATACTTCATCCCAAATCCCAGTGTTCCTATCTCTGCGTTTAAGTGAAAAATAGATGTAAGCTACCAGAAAATCCAAAATATACAGCTATTGACTACGATAAAAGTATGAAACCAACAAAATTATTGTAGCATGAGCTAAAAAGGTAAGGCGAATAAGCAGCATTAGTGTGAAATTTCCATTTTACAACTCTTAGCCGCATGCATAAAACAAACTTGTTGCAAATTTAGCATTTTCTTGGCTTTTGTAGGATGTTTTGGCTATTTGAGTACTTCTCACCTCACACTTCGGATTCTCTCAGCGCTAAACTCTCTCAAGCGCAACATTAGCCCCCAAACTTAGTTTTGTCACTTGAAGGAAACTGCTGATTTTTTATCTCACAATACATGCGATGTTTTGTGTTTCAAGTAACTACTTGATGGTGATTATCATTACATTACAAAAATATCCAAAGGTGGAATAATAAGTCAAACAGATTTTTTAGCAGCAGCTAGTTTGGGAAAACAATATTAGCCCTTCGCGTGGAGTTATAAATTATAATATTATAGTAACCTTACTCATATTCAATAACAAGTTGTGTCTAACAATATAAAACTGAAGCAACAACACACTTTGGTGAATCTTACCAACACTAGCCGAGCAATGCTAATATTAAAAAGCTTACAAGATCTACATTTTTACTACAAGGCATGTTTTACCATGTGGATGAAGCACAAGTGAACAATTGGTTTTATCAATATATAATATCTGTTATTATTGAAGTCAGAAAAAGACAGAAAATTAAGAGTACTATTTCATTATGTGAACACCACCAGCAGTCCATTGGTCACATGAACAAAACTTTTCATTTGCAATACATGCTACACCTTATCAACTCCTCTTCAATGTGGGTATGTCACAGTTACTCGAATCATTCTTTACCTTACAGCAAACTAAAAAGGTAAAGGTATCTAGTGATTATCAACTCATACATCCTCCAAATAAGTATATATCGAGGTTCGACCTTGTGAGCATAAGTGGTCTTGGGAACTGAAAGGATTTTCCATAAGATGTTTCTAAAAGAGTATTTAATAAACTTAAAAATCAATGGTCCAAATAACGCTTGGAGGCTGGTTGCCAAAGCACTAATAAGTATGGCATATTGGTGGGTACCGGCACACATAGCACATCTGAATGTAATGAAACAGAATAACATTGTAGTCCTGTCATACCTCACAAGCATATTCATGGCCTGGTGAATGTTGTCTACTACAAATAACTTGGGCTTGAGTATTTTTATTCTTAGCCAAAGCCACTCCATATCGGTCAACATTTGTGTTTCAATCTAAAATTTTCATGATTCGTACAACAATAATAATAAATGGTGCCTGACTACTAGAGTCATTTATGTGGATCATTTCCTGCCGTATATATCATTTTATTGTGATACGTTGGATGAACATAACTCATGAATGGATAACAAAACCAAAGGCACAAGTCCATCTTAACATGGCAATCTGCTTACAGACATGGCTTGCTTAAGAATATATCGACAAATATGCACTTACTGTAATTTTGGAGAATTTTGAGTAAATAAGAAAATATATTAACCTACATAGGAAACAATGGAAACCAACACAGTGCTTCCATTTAACAAAAATGTGTAAAATAAGCAGGAGTAGGCATATCTTTCTCAAAGTTAATCAACAAAAATGTTCTATCAATGCGGAGTTGGGAGCAACATCCAATCACCATCACATGTTACTGCAGAAGTAATTCAACATCCAGGGACTGTGATAACAAGTGAGAAACATCCACACTGGACGGAAGGTTAGAGTCGACAAGCACTAGTACAAGTACGTAATGATTTTGCTGAACAATCTGGGTCTCCACTGGGAAAGGAGCCTGCTGTCCATCATCATAAAACAAATACATTGGTAGGCAAGGAGAGTATTGTAAAGAGGGATGATGACTCGATGTGCCCTAAGATAATTGAGAATGCAAAGGTGTTAATCGCTGCAGAAAATCCAATGAACACTCATCATCAAGTTCCGGAATTACCAAAACCGGTGAGTCAAGTTAATGAACAACCGGCTGTGGAGATAGGTGTGGGAGTTGCTTCTCATCAGGTTGTTCAGAAGGGTAAGGAGGCTCTCATAGAGGATAATGATCCACCGCAAGGGGGCCACAGGAAATGGGACGTCCTGTATCAGAGGAGAAGCTACAAAAGACAAAACCAGATTCCTATGGTGCAACAAAATAGGCTATTGGAAAATGTTATTGGCCTCCCTATTCCGGAGGGAACTCAGAAAACATATCTTCAGTTACTTGCAGCAAAGGAAAGGCCCTAGCAACAGAGGTTGAAGTAAGGGAGGACGAGAGACCAAGGGCCGTGGCTGGCTCATTGCGTCGGCCTGATAAACAGCAGAGACTAGAACAAACAGCAGCACCATGTAATACAAATACAGGGCTGCAGCATACGCATACCTCTGGAAGGCTTAAGCCGTTTCAGGCCGCATGAAGATCGGTTCTTGGAACATTCAAGGCCTTAACAAAGGCCTCAAGCAAACGGAGGTGGAGTCCCTCTTTTGCAGTGCGAAGTTATGTATATTGGGTGTGTTGGAGACAAAACTATTGGATGAGGGATATCAAAAGTTGAAGTTACATCAGTTCCAACATCTACAAGTGAAACAACAAGACAACCAAGGGAGTAGGAACCATATACTTCTAATTTCGGATGACTAGAGGGTTGATTTGGAGGAGACGGAGTAACATGAGCAATTCGTTCACTGTCAAGTCCGTTGCAGGATGTCTCGTAAGCTCGTTGCAGTCACGTTTATCTATGGTCAAATTACCGAGGTGGGGAGGAAGGTCTTGTGGGAAAGGCTTCAGCACATTTCTGCAGATAAGGGAATGCCATGGTTGGTCCTTAGGGATTTTAATTCTTACTTAACGGTTGAGGACAAGTGTGGAGGGTTACCAGTCACTCAACATTGCATTGCGGATTTTCAGAATTTTGTGAGCCTTGCTAGATTGGAGGATTTATCGTATACAAGCTACAGATGCGCATGGACAAATGTTAATATATGTAGCAAATTGGATCGAGCGCTTATTAATAGAGAATGGTTAGATGCTGAGTTACAGAGATTCGCAGAATTTACACCTCCTGGGTGTGTTTGGTTTCGATCTTGGGTGAAGGAGTCCGAATTCAGAAGCCATTCAAATTCTTCAATATTTGGACCCAACATGACTCGCTCTCACAACTAGTAGAAATGAAATGGGTGGAATACAAGCAACAATTGGAATGCAGCAACAAACAATATGAGCTCTCACATATCTTAAAGACTTTGAAATCAGATTTGAAGAAGCTAAACGCTGAGCATTATCAACATATATCTGTCTGAGCTGCTGCTGCCCGAGTATGGCTAGAGGAGGCACAAGGCGATGATTTATTGCATGGCTATATCACATATGACTGAGGATTACAAGGAGTTACAGCAAACTGCAGCTCGTCGAAATGTTGCAAAACACTCTTTCTCTATGCAACGTGCAAAGATTGGCTACTTCAAGCAAGTGGACCGAAACTCTACTTTTTTTCATGCTCTGGTAAAGCGTAATAATAAATGTAAAAAGATCATTGCAGTGGAGAAGCCAGATGGGCATTTGGTGAGGTGGTCAACATTTTCACAGAGCACTTCCACCGCCAGCTAGGGGAGATTGTTGACCACACAGTAGATTTTCCTCACTCTTGCATGACATTCGGCCAGAAAATTCTAAATTCCTGGATGGGTATAGCTCTAAATTCTTCAAGCACTCTTGGGACATTGTGGGGTCGGACTTCACTATTGTGGTTATGGAGTTTTCACAAATAGGAGATTACTATGGAGATTGAATCACACTCTGATTGTGCTTGTCCTGAAATCAACCCACACTAGCATGGTGACAGATTATAGACCGATCTCTTGCTGTACAATATTCTGCAAGGTCATCTCTAAGATATTGGTTTCGAGATTGTCCGAGGTAGTAGAAGGGATAATCAATTTCTAGCAACTTTTGTTCATGGATGTCTCATTACAGATAATACCCACCTGGCACAGGAGCTCTGTCGGAGATATCACAGGAAGCACATCTCTCTTAGATGCATTATGAAGGTTGACCTTCAAAAGGCCTTTGACTTAGTTCATTGGGAGTTTCTACGTGAGGCGCTTATTGATTTACAATTTCTTACAAAGTTTATATCTTGGATAGTGGTGTGTAACCACTACATTTTCTCTAGCCATTAATTGGGTCTTTTGGATTCTTCAAAGGGGCAAGAGAACTACGACAGGGGGCCCTCTCTCTGCTTATTTGATATTCGGCAGTAGACACAGCAGTACACGGACAGTTCAGATTTCATATTTCATCCTTGGTGTGGTCATCACAGATTGGTGCACTTGGCGTACGCGATGACTTATTATTATTCAGTCGGGGGATAAGGCATTAGTAGGGGCATTATCTTCTTGTTTGCAAATGTCTGGGGTAACTGCAGGACTTAGCTGGAGTGGATGACTCAACGCGCATGTAGCTGCTTTCTCTTACGGGCTTCGAAGAGGGGACTATGCCCATTTGATATTTGGGAATACCAGAGCATCTACGGATATCGGATTATAGCCCACTCCTTAACTCTCTAGTAATGTTGGCCAAAGAAGACACTTTCTTATGCGGGAAAGGCACAACTCATCACCTCGGTGTTACAAGGAGGGGAATGCTTTTGGCTCTCTATACTTCCTATCCCCTTGATATTATTGGTCGCATTTATAACATTTGCAGGTCTTTTATGTGGGCATCCAAACACCCCTAGTGTCTTGGGCGAATATGTGTCGGCCCAAAGAAGGAGGAGGATTAGGGTTCCGCGACATAAAAACTTGGAACCTTGCCTTACTAGCTAAGGTACTTTGGCGGATATAGGCAAAAGAGGATGCTCTTTGGATCAAATGGGTGCATCATACATATTTGAGGCGAGCGAACGTATGGACTTGGGAGGCGGTGCACTCGGATTCCTCGCTGATCAAGCGGTTGTTGCAGATCCGTGACCTCATCCTTACGGCTATTGGGTCGCCGTGAGGTGCTATTCAGAAGTTGGCAGATTGGTTTGAACAGGGCGGAGTCGGATCCAAGACTTATGACTTCTTTAGGCATCTTAGT
This sequence comes from Zingiber officinale, assembly GCF_018446385.1. Taxonomy (NCBI): domain Eukaryota; kingdom Viridiplantae; phylum Streptophyta; class Magnoliopsida; order Zingiberales; family Zingiberaceae; genus Zingiber; species Zingiber officinale. The sequence continues at coordinate 106,069,310 of NC_055996.1, forward strand.
CCTAAGAAGCCCCGAGTAACGACAATATGGAAGCCCTACATCCAGCCTAACCATGCAATTACACTTTGGATGTTGGCTCAGAGGCGACTTCCCACCAGAGACAAACTAGATTACCTGCAGGATCGGTGTTGTGTCTTTTGTAGGCGGAAGATGGTGTCACAGGAGCACTTGTTCTTTGAGTGCCCTTATATAGCGATTTTATGGCGGAGGGTCAAAGAGTGGCTACATATGGAGTAGGAGATGTCTACCTATCGGCCGATGTTGCGAGTCTTTGGGCATGTCTTCAAAGGAGACCGTTATCTTGACTAAAGCCAGACACCTTGCGATGTCGGTTTTGATACACTTTGTATGGAGATCTAAAAACAGTTGCGTCTTTGATGAGGGGCAGTTGGAGAGTGAGAAATTTTTTAGAAATGTACAAATTCATGTTTATTAGACTTTAGGAGTGTTTTCTGATATAACATCAATATTGGATGTGAATATCATTGAAATTGTACAAAATTTCAGTTTGCAATGCCAATCAACACAGAAAGATTAAAGAATTAATAACAAAAATGATAGCATCTACCTTATTGGAGTCATCCAATCCCAGCCTTGAACATATTGAGCAGCAACATCTTTTCCAATCTGATACAAGGAACATGCTTGTCCACTTGTCAGCAAAGGCAGTTGTATATCCTTCTAAATTCTTATCTTTTCAAAACTTAACTAAATTCAGGTAATCTGAGACAGCATGTATCTATTTTGGGTGGTTAGCCCGTCCATGTAAATTAAACCACGGTAATGGAGCAATTCAGAACATTAAATCAATAAATGCAACTAAGTTAACACAAATAAAAGCACTTGATTTGATTTAGCAAGTTACATTTAGGAATAAAATCATAGTTAGATTGTGTTTTCCAAATCACTAAACCAATAAACTCTTCCATATACTAAATTTCAATTCATTTAAATTTGAGGAAGAAAAATTCACAACTTTGTTTACAAGACCCCATCTATGCATCTATAGAGAGTATAGGCATAGTGTACCATAAGCAAGGATTGAAATCTCGTACCGAGCCGATCAAAACGGGAGAAACATTTCACTCCGTCTACCGACCGGCACTAGACCCAGCGGAAGCGGCAGAGGCGTCACATGACCCCCACGCCTGCGGCAAAGGGGTCGACCCCAACGGTTGCGTCGGAGCAATCACACGTCCTTGCGGCCACGCCAGAGCGGCCGAGCCGCACGACCCCACAGCCGCACCAAAGCAATCGTGCAACCCCAACGACCGCGCCCCCATGGTCGTGGCGAGCCCACGCGTTGGGTTTTTAATTACAACTGAGTTTTTTTTAACTAAAACTGAACTTAGTTTGATTATTTGAATCAATTCCTAACTATGATAGGGATAATCCAAAGAAGTTTAATTAAATCCTAATAATATTATCTAATTAATTATATATTTTATTTATTTTAATTCTAAAAACATATAATAAATTTTTTTATTTATTTATCTCCTAGCTATGTTATTATTTTTTAAAAGATTTAAACAATCCCTAACTTAAATAAATAGCCAAATATATTTCTTAAAATCCTAATCAACTTATCTCATTAAAACATATAAAAATTTATTGAAAATTCTATAAAACTCTAATAAAATTCTAATAAAATTTTATATATCCCTAAAACCCTCCACAGAGGCCGGCCTCAGTGTCGCGATGCCCTCCGCGGGTCATCGCAATCATAATTTTTTTTAGTTTTTTTGGTTTAGTTTATTTTTTTATTTTTTAAATGTGTTTTTTTATAAATAAACTATTCTTAATAATAGTTATAAAATAGTAAAAAATTATTTCAAAATTTTAAAATAATTTAAAAATTAATAAAAATTTTATAAAATAATTTAATATTTTTAATATACATTAAAAATTGAATATAAATTTAAAATAATCTAACATTTTTCTAAATTATAATTCATAAATATTTCAAATAATTTTTTTAAAATTAAATATTTACAAATACATTCAAAAAAATAATTGATGTCTTTCAAATAATTTATTATCTTTCAGTCTTTCAAATAATTTTATAATTTTAAATTTAGGTTTAAATTTTGAGAATTATTTCTTTTTAAAATAATTTTTATAAAAATTTAATAGGCATTATTCTATAAGAAAATATTGAACTATAAATTCAATGTCTCAAAATATAAAACATATCTAATAATCAAATATTAATAAAAATAATATTTATTTATATTTAAAATTTAAAAAAAAAACTAAAATTATATCGGCACCGCATGATATGATACCGAAACAATATCGTTCCGGTCCGGGACTGAAACCGTTGAGATTTTAAACCTTGACCATAAGAAGAACTTGTACGAAACTAGTCCAACAAATAGTAACATAAAGTAGTCTAACACTCCTTGAGCTGGAGTATAACCATCAACCATGTCTAGCTTGTTAATAGCATAATCAAATGAGAAAATGTTATAGGCTTAGTGAAGTTATCGTTTTGTTGCTTGCCCAAACCAAAAGAAACAGAAACAACCATGTAGCATAAATGCAAACCTAAATTCAACTATATTATGTGAGAGCAAAATGATATCCTCAGAATGAGCAAAACCAAATTGATTTTACAAAGAATGTTAGAAACAAAGTTTAAAATCTAGACCCGTGTCCAGGGTTAGGTCAGGTCTTGGACTAGAACAATACAGTTACAATATAATAGTGTGGTGTGCCGATATAGTTTCAGTATTTTTTAACATTTTAAATATATATATTGATTTTATTAATATTTGAATATTAAATATGCTTTATATTTTTATATTTGAAATGTTGAATTTATATTTCAATATTTTATCATACGATAATACCTATTAAATTTTTATAAAAATTATTTTAAAAAATAAATAATTCTCAAAATTCAAAACTAAATTTTAAATTATAAAATCATTTGAAAGGTTAAAAATAATTATAAAATTATTTAAAAATCTTAAATTATTTTTTAATGTTTTTGTAAATTTTTAATTTTAAAATATTTATTTGAAATGTTTAACAATTATATTTTTTTTAAAATTTTAGATTATTTTAAATTTATATTTAATTTTTAAATTTTAAAATTATTTTAGAAAATATTTATTAAATTTTAAAAATATTTAAAAATTTTGAAATAATTTTTAATTTTTTATAACTATTATTAATAATAGTTTATTTATAAAAAATTAACTAAACCAAAAAATCATGGTTGCGATTGACCTTTGCAGAGGTCATCACGGCACCGTAGCCCTGTGGAGGGTTCTAAGAATATATAAAATTTTATTAGAATTTTAAATAAATTTGTATATGTTTTAATGGGATAATTCGATTAGGATTTTAAGAAATATATTTGGCTATTTATTTAAGTAAAGGATTAATTGGGTCCATTAAAAAAAATAATAACATCGCTAGGAGATAAATAAATAAATAGTTTATTTTATATTTTAGAATTAAAATAAATAAAATATATATTTAATTAGATAATTTTATTAGGATTTAATTAAGCCTTGTTGGATTATCCTTATCATACTTAAGAATTGATTGAGATAATTAAACTAAGTTTAGTTTTAATTAAAAACCCGACAACACGACCTCAGTACGGCCGCAGTGGTTGGGGGTCGCGCGACCCCTCCGCCGTAGCCGCGGGGGTCGCACGACCCCTCCGGTGCTGCCACAATGGCGGTGCGACCCCTCTGCAGCAGCAGCAAGGTCACACGACGCCTCCGTCGCGACAACGGGGGTCACACGACGCCTCCGCAGTTACTGACCCGGTGTCAAGTCATGCCAGTCGATGGGCATTACAAAATATTTCGCCCATTTCGACCGGCTAAGCACGAGATTTCAATCCTTGCTTGAAACAACAAATTTAAAAAGAAAATACAATTAGCCAAATATAAATTAAATCGTATTATTTTTTACTATGAAGGGAATTAAATAAAAAGATACTTAAGGAAATGCTCAGACCTCATGATCTCCACCTTGTCCACCCTCAGGAGGTATGCTACCAGGATGATCAGGAGGATGAAGGAGAACAGCAAGCATATTTATTCCATTCTGGTGAAGTATATCAGTAATATCCAGTGAATGCCTTCGGAACATCCCTTTGGAAAGATTCTTTTTGTGACCATTCAAATAGACATCCGCTGAATAATTAATTGCTCGGAAGTTGAGATGTACATGTTGATTTGCTGTCTATATTAGGAAAGATACAAAAATTACTGAGATTGCAAAGCTAACTGAAAGGAAATGAAAAATCAAAATCAATTACACAACATTTTCATCAAAATGATTATATTACTTATTTAATGGATGACGTATAAGAATTACACCACAAGGACGTGTAGACATTATCAGATTAAAAAGAAGACTGTTAGAATTTTTAGTTAATAAACGAGTGTGTGGTAATTGTGAGAATGGTAGACATCGTTGAGTGCATTGACATCTTCAAGTTGTGTTTCTCCCAACTATTTAAAGTCAGGTAAACACCTCTGAGTGTCCTTTCCGTAATGCACAATCTACTGATCCACTTGATTTAGTCAATTCCAGTATTTGGGCCCTAGTCTGATTCTTGCTTTTTTACCTCGAGTTCCTTTTCCATAATCAACAATCTACTTGTCCACTTGATTTAGTCAACTCCACTATCTGGGGACCTAGTTGGATTCTTGCTCAGTTTGCTTCTCATTATTTTCTTATTTTAATTGATGACTGCAGTCATATTATATGGTTTTTCTTGCTAAGATCTCAGTCAAAATACTCAAATGTAACTTTGTATTTCAAACTTCTTGTCAATATATAAAAAAAAGTTCAATTATGCAGTGCAATTTTATTGAATATGAGATGCCCTCAAATAACCATTCTAGTATTTCAGTAAGTTATGTAACAAGATGGGTATACTTGATATCTACAAATTTTGGTTTTTCATGAAGTGAGCAAATCCAAGCAGCTACTTAATTCCCCAAAAACTGGTTTTCCAAGAGCAAATGAATCATATTGAAAATTAATTGTCATTAGAGATGCTGTGATGATTAAACAAATCTCCATTCCTTTACTAGTTCTAGATCAACTTGTTGATTTCTTAACTGACATCATGTTGTACCATTTTCTACTTTGAATTCCAAGCTAAACGGTAGGAATGGTTGATTACCATGTTCTAACTTGACAGGGGGGTTTGTGATAATATTGTTCATACAACAACAACCAAGTCTTTTCCCACTAGGTAGGGTCAGCTGTGTGATAATATTGTTCATATAACAATAATATTCCTTGTTTTTTTTTCTTTCATGAATTATGTAGCGTAAGAATATCTAATATCTATACACTGCACAACAGAATCTCTTATTGGTCAAACAGTACTTCCTCCACATCAACTGTCCATAAAGTATTTATGAATTTCTCTGTTTACATCTTGGTTATGTCATCTATGTTTAGAGAAAACTGTTGTTTGCTATCATTAAGAAGTACATCCAGTACTGATAGTGCACCAAAGTGTCAGCAATGAGGAGATATAACAGGTTACCACATCAATCATCCTTCATCTGCCAACTTTAATCAGAAAGGCTAAGCTAGATAGAAATATGTGATGAAAAAGAATATTTCATTCAAAGAAGGATTATTTAAAACCAACTTCACACTGAATACTCTATATGGTTGCGGCAAAAACAAAATTAAATGAAGGATGAAAAGAATGTTACCATGTTATACTCAAAGGTCGTGAAAAACCAAAATGTATAGTATTCCCTCCCTGAATCTGCAATATCTATTATTGCTTCATTGTTTTGCCCATAGAAAGGATCTGGCACCAAGTTGTTCTTCAGCAAAGTTGTCAAAACTCTGTCCGAGAGAAGAATAATATAAAAACTAAAATTGTTTCAAGATGTCAAAAAAGGGTATCTAGGTTCACTGTTAGAATGCACATGAATTTTCAACCAAGCAATCATGAGTTGTAATAAAGCAATTGCATCAGTTTATCCTATAGGAACCATTAATTTTCAGATTTGTTTTGCAAACATATCAAAATACTATATATACATGGGCTAGTTCATCATGACATAAAACATAAAAAAACTTACTGCCACTCATTCTTGTACATGGATCACATGGACAAATAGTAAGAATTGTGTTGTGGTGTTCTAAATGGTGAGTCATATGGCATCTGGTGAAGCATCCACTTAGTTTCCACCCCTACATTTTTTCCGATGCATGGATCTTACTGTCATAATGGGCCCTCACCTTGCATAACTACATGCCACTACCTATGGTTCTATACCATATGAAACATAAAAAGGCATGATATGGGGCCTAAGATGTAGCACAGCGGTTGAACAATTCTCACCCGGTAAAGGTATTCTGGGCAAAAGAAAATAAAACTAAAAAATGGATTAAATAAATGGGATCATAATCCCTTTTTATAGACTAGCCATCACGAACACGCATTGCATATGTAATATAATGCATAAATACGAGTAAATTAGTGTCTTAGACCCATAAATTGGACTTGGTAAGGGTGCGCCAAGCCCATGCAGTAGTGAAACACAAGGGCGACACTCGAAAACCCTAGCAGCAAGCTACTGTAATGGACTCTCCCTCATAAAAAATTAATTTAATTTGTACATCAGATATTAAATTGATAAGAACAGATACTACACTTGATCTTAGACAAAGGCCGAGAAAGGTAGACTTTCTAACATCGCCGGCTCAAGGTATTTATAGAAGCTTCTCTACTCGTAGTGTTGTCAATTCTAAGATGTGACACAAAAAACCATGGCAGTGCATATCTTTTATATAAAAAACAACCAAAGGAAATTACTAATAAGCCTTAAAATTATTTTTAGTGTGGAAAGAAAAAAGGACATTAACATAATTTCATTTTGGGTTTTACCAAAATTAGTTATTAAAGGGTCTAAATTCTTAATTAAATAGTAAGATTAATATCATGACTTATTCTTCATAAAATAATCCGTCAACTTATCCAAGTAAAAGATTTAATTGACTTTCTCTATAACAATGCATCCTTAAAGGTCCCACTTATTTATAAAATATAAACCTAAACAATTCTCCAATGAATTAGAAAATTAACAGCTTAAAAACTTAGAACAATTTTAAATAGAATTAAAGGGGTTTATTAAAGGGGTCTTGCTCTAAAACCAAATTGTAACACACACCATGTACTTGACATCAATGAAATATAGACCATTTTAACCGATAGTCCATACTATCATCCCTACAATCTATCGCATGGTGATATTGACTCCAAAGTAGCTTAGCTTCCCTCAACTGTGAGCATACCAAATTTGGAGTTCTTATGAAGAATCGAACCAATTCATTATACGTGTATGCATATACATAATCCGGTTCAAGCAATGTCACGCTCATAACCCAATCCCACATTTCTAACTCATTGCGTTTCTATTTGTTCTTGCACCCTGTATCCTAGAATCTTACAATGAGTCATAACTTCTTTGAGTAATTTGCTTGGCAATACCCCCTGCTTTCACAAATCAGGCAGTTACAAATCAAATCAACATTCTAGATAGGCAATTGTGGATAGATTTTTAAGAGGCGCATTTCTTCCACGTGGCAAAAATTAATAATCCGTAGCACAAAGCCAAATTAAGTATACCGCATCAAATGGAGATGTTAATTTCTACAGTTTTTCTGGAAAATCCTATGATAATTTTTCAACACCCATGGTTAAGTTTCCATTTGCTTTTCATCCATGCAAACATGATTGAATTGAGGCCATTGGACCTAGTTTAGGAAATTTAGTTACTTAGTTTGTGAAAATACATGAACTTGGAAGTCTAATTTACTAATTGAAAATTCACTAAAGCACTCACTTCTCCAATTTCCTAAGAATTTTACAGATGTTGCATTTATTACTGTTAGTTTCTTAAATTTCGGTTAAACTGGGATAGCAAAGCACATTCCAAACACAATCTGGCTATCCAGTTCCACATTGAGTAGCACACATAAATGAGACTGCCAATATATGTTAGGATTGAAGATATCAGGACTTGAATGGGCACTAGCCATAGGGAAATCATTCCAACAAACCGCATTCTTAATAAACATTGACGCAACAAAGATGTCATTTGATACCTAAGTCCGGACTCGATACTAGGGACAACTAAATTACTAAAAACAAACCGCATTCTTGAGCAACAGGTGGCGCAACAAATATACTTTTGTTACCCAATTCCAAGGATTCAAGAAGCCAGAACACGAATGAGGCCTAGGGATTTTGCAACTACTCCAACAAACAGCATCCTTGAGCAACATTGGCTTATCAAAGATGTTTTTTTTCGTCTCCGGATTCCGTCGAAAGTTCCTTACCAAGCATGAAGAATAGAAGGGCGGCGACTTACGTGCCGGGAACTACGGCCTCCATCCACGGCGCGCTGGGGCCGGCGGGAGGGAGGGTCGTCGTCAGCTGCACGCCTGTCGCGGATACTTCCGTGGATCTCGCCGCGAGCCACCACGAGTCGAGCTTCGTCTTCCCCATCTGAACTCGCGCCGTTTTCGATTCTCCTCGCCCCATCTCGCTGTCGAGAATCGAGATCGCTACTGCAGAGAAAGACAATCACTGCGACTACTCTATCATTCTTTCAGAAATAGAATGCACTCCGCCCCTTAACATTTTAATAATTCCAAACCGCTCCCTAAGATTTTAACTCTCTACAAAATCAAAAACTGTAAAATGCAAAAATAAATTAATTAATTAAAATTATTATCCAAATTATGAGAACAACCACAGATTTCTCTGAAGATATAAATTTATTCTGAATATAAATAAATAAATAGCCTAATCATGGCCCATAACCGAGCCGGACGACCAAGCCGTCCGCTGTGGATTGCATTTACTTGGACCGGAATCGCGCTCCCGCCATGGGTGGGTCCCGCTTTAGCAAAGGGCCGAAATCTGATCAGGTGCAGGGAGGCAAACAAACAAATAGCTGTCAGGTCACAATCGCTGCGACACGTTGCCTACTGTGTCGTGCCAAGCGCCAACCACCAGAAAAACGAAATCCATGGCGGTGGTCTATCTTCGGCGGTAAACAGCGGATCAGGAATCTGGGTGGGGACCTCGAATACGTGGGCGGACCACACCGGAAGCCAACTAAACTCTATTACCATCGTGAGCAAATTCCATTTCTAGATTTTTTTTTCAGCGGGATCCCTTTATTTTTATTATTCATCTCAAAGGCACCCTGTACCGTTGGCACAGTTGGTATTTACACTTCAATCAATTTTTTAGTCAATTGTCACTGCAGATATCTCCCCTATGTTTAGAAAATATCAAAACTACGTCTCACACTATTTGTCAATCTTAAAAATTAATTAAAATTATTCTAATATGACTAAATTTACCTCAATCCTCGAAAAACTATTTCAGTCGAAATTATTCCTAACACTGATTATTGCTCCGATAATAATTAAAACTCTCTAATATTAGCTAAATTACTTTTATATTCATAAAACTATGTTTTCAACTGTTTTTAATATTAGTTAAAATTACTTTAACTTAAAAATCATTCTAATATTATTATATACTCATTTTGACCCATATAAAATATTTTTAATCAAAATAATTTAAATAAAAATATCTTAAATAATTTTTATTAGTATTTGAGTGGTTGAAGGTGTGAACCACGGTTATTTTAATGTTTAATAAAACTAGTTTAAATTAAGTTTTGCTATTATTATTGATGTATGTGTGTTTAAATATGTAAGGACTTAAAAACTATATATAGATATCCGATGGTTCATAATCCGATAGAGTATGATAGAGAATAATATATATGGGAACCTCGAGGGATCGAAAAAAGATAATGAGCATCGGAGATAATGAGATCTTGGTAGAAAATACAAGCAAGTGAAAATGTTGGCATAAGAAGGAAGTTGACTAGCTCAGTGCATATAAGGCATGATGATCTATGAAAGAGTATTATAGCAGAGTGAGAAAGTTGAGTGAGAATGACTCAATACATTTGAGAGACAAGAAGCGGGAAAAAAATATGCACAAGGTAAGTTGATTAATCGGTAAGTTGATGATTGGTCCTTGACACAGGTAGACTCACCTTAGTTAGACTCAATCATAGTCAACTGAGTAAGGAGGTTTTAGTCATAAAAAATGGGGGTTTAATGAATCAAATCTTTCAATCAATCGAACCAATGATTTTAGTAGACTGATGGAAGAGTATTTTAGTAGAATGAGAAGGCACACAAAAAAATGAGTCATAATGACTTAATGCATTCGAGAGATAAGAAGCAAAGAGAAAGTATGCACAAGGTAAGTTTAGTGATTGGTATTTGAGACAAAGATAGACTCACCTTAGTTAGACTCAATCGTAGCCAACTAAGTAAAGAGGTTCAATCATAAAAAATGGGGTTTAACAGATCAGATATTTCAATTGATTGAACGAGTGATTTTGATGGACTGATGTACAAAATTATCCATTTATCTATTTGAATAGTTATCGCCAAATTCAAAAAAATCGATATCGAGTATTTAAAAGTCACATGAAAGTCGATCCAACAATGCAGATACGATGCTAGTGGTATTAGGTGATCGATGAATAGGTTTAGATAACCTTATATCATATGGGATGCAATCCAAAATAAAGATATAAGTTGTGGATCAAAAGGCGGTTCGAGCTACCACAAGGATGCCACGTCCACAACAATGACAAATGAAGACCTCTTCGTGGATGAGATTGATATGTCATGTAAACAATTCTAAATCAAACAAGATTTTTTAGTCAATCGAATATAACACATCAATACTTGACTAGAGTCTGTAAAATAAAATCAAGAGCTTGTGTTAATATCAACACAATCACACTTAGAAAAGATATATTCTTATTTTTCTGTTAAACCTTCTCTCTTGTATTTTGTATTGGATTTGTATAAGAAATTTATCCACCTGAATGAAGCAAAAGTTATTTCGTTCATCACACACTGTTCCTATAGCGAGATCACTTTTCCTATAGCAGGATGAAGAGAGGTAAATTGTGATATCAAGAGACCATCTCCTAAGTGGGATGAATCCTACAAGAATCGATCTTTACCTAATGAAACAACTCTACCATCCGAGTACTAACTTGACTTTCCTTTAGGGGCAAAATTTCTCCACTACCAATATGATAAAAAAGTGATTTCGCTCACCCCAAACGATCCAGTAGTCGGTCTCATGATAAGATATGAACAAATAAATCACAATACGCAATGACCTCCTAGGTGGCTGGACATTTTTCCTCGTGGAGAATGAATCACATGAGAATAGACCTCTCACCTAATGTGACAAACTACCATTCGAGTACCAACTGTGGTAAGCTTATAGGGACAAGATTTCTCCACCTCCAATATTTTATCAAAGAAAAAGAGATAATAGATAACTATATGCAAACATAGAATACATCCGCCCTAAGAACTGTGAACCAAATAAATTATGGTATCTTTCATATTTATTATTTATTTTAATTAATGTATGTGCCTGAATGATTAATAAGATTTTTGTTTACAAGTATGCTATTAACCTCAGACCTTCTTTAGTGATCCTAGGACTATATTATAGTGACAACATATTCTAGGTTATCATCTACATATTTACAGTTCAATTCTAAGTTATCCGTCGACCGTGAGCACTTCGGGTGAAAAAATTCTGTAGGATAAGACCGGTTAACCCACCAATTTTATTATAAATGAATTAAAATAAACTCTAATATTATCATGTTAAAATTTCAATATAAAATATAATATCTTTTAAAATATTTCTAAAAAATCAATTAGCCCCTATAATATTAAAGTTAATTAAATTATTAAAACTAATTTAACACTGACATGTATAACCCATTTGTTTCCTCCCTACTTAACTGAAGCAGGAGTATAATCACCTTTCTTTTCTACCATGTATAACCCATTTGAATTTTATCTGTAATTATAAAAAAAATACAAATTAATACAATCTATCACGATGAGGGTCAATTAAAATTTTAATAATTTTGAGGACCAAAATGAAATTTCCTTAATTGCATGCTTCCATTTAAGAGTGCTCTTCGTCTTCTTCCTTCGCTCTGCTCACTCCGCTCTCTCCACCGCTTTCTCATCCCTAATCCTTGCAATCTGAGGGAAGAAATCAAACTACAATGGCGGTGAGTCCTCCTCATTCCTCGAATCTACTATTTTTTTCTTCTTTTCTCTGGTTTATTCATCTCATCTCATGCTCTGTTTCAGGTCATGGAGCTTCTTCCATTTTGTTCCATCTTTTTGTTCACCCTCCTCGCCTCCTCTGTTTCCGGTACGGCGAGAAAAATCGCTTTTTTCTGAGTTCTAAATTAGCTTTCTTTCGTTTAATGGAGGTTTATTTGGTTGCAGAAGCCAGAAACGTCGGTGTCAACTATGGCAGGGTGGCCAACAACCTGCCTCCGGCGACCAAAGTGGTGGCGCTGCTGAAATCCAACGGCATTGGCCACGTCAAGCTATACGACGCCGACCCCTCCGTCCTGCGCGCCCTTGCCGGCTCCGGCATCAAGGTGGTGGTCTCCGTGCCCAACGAGCTCCTCGCCTCCGTCGCCGCTCGTCCGGGCTTCGCTCAGCAATGGGTGCAGCGCAACGTCGCCGCCTACTACCCCTCCACCAAGATCCACGCCATCGCCGTCGGCAACGAGGTTTTCGTCTTCCCCCGCAACAACATCACCAACTTCCTCGTCCCGGCGATGCAGAACGTCCACGCCGCGCTCGTCCGCCTCGGTCTCGACGCCGACGTCAAGATCTCGTCCCCCATCGCCCTCACGGCGCTCCAAAACTCCTACCCCTCCTCCGCCGGTAGCTTCCGGCCAGAGCTGGTGGAGACGGTGATCCGGCCGATGCTAGAGTTTCTGCGACAGACGGGCTCGTATCTCATGATCAATGCCTACCCTTTCTTCGCCTACGAAGCGAATTCCGATGTCATTTCCCTCGATTACGCCCTGTTCCGTCCTAATTCCGGAGTCGTCGACGCCGGTAACGGACTCAAGTATTACAACCTCTTCGACGCCCAAATCGACGCGGTGTTCGCGGCAATGTCGGCGCTCAAGTACGACGACATCAAGATCGTGGTGTCGGAGACGGGGTGGCCGTCGAAGGGCGACACCAAGGAGACCGGCGCGGCGGCGGAGAACGCCGCGGCGTATAATGGAAACTTAATCCGGCGGATTCTGTCTGGGAACGGCGGCACGCCACTGCGGCCGCAGGCCGACATCGATGTATACCTCTTTGCTCTGTTCAACGAGAACCAGAAGTTCGGGCCGGCTTCCGAGCGGAACTACGGGCTGTTCTACCCCGACGAGGGGAAGGTGTACGACGTCGAGTTCTCGCTTGGCGGCGGTGGCGGCGGCGGGCTGAGGTGGGAGGAAGACGGGGGAAGGCCGTCGCCGTCGAATTCTACTTCTGCGCCTCCGGCGGCGGAGGGGGCAGGGGGTACGGTGCGGGCGAGCTCGACGGGTGAGACCTGGTGCGTGGCGAACGCCGTGGTGGGGAAAGCGAGGTTGCAGGCCGCTCTGGACTTCGCGTGCGGGGAAGGGGGAGCGGATTGCCGGTACATACAGCCAGGGGCGGCGTGCTTCGAGCCCAACACGGTGGAGGCGCACGCCTCCTACGCCTTCAACAGCTACTACCAGAAGCAGGGCCGCGCCGGCGGTTCCTGCTACTTCGGCGGCGGCGCCTACATCGTTTCCCAATCGCCCAGTAAGTATCCCATTCCCACCGTCTCTACGGTTCAGATCTCTCCTCTCCTAGGTTTTGGGTTTAATCGACGGTCCGGATTCTTCCCTTGGTACGGATTTGGTTAAATTCCCGGTTCACGTCGCTCTCTTTTCCAGAAATTTCCGGTTTATTAATCGACGGCTTCGATCCCTTTTCTTCATTGATTTCGTTTCAGTCAGCGGTTCGGATCCCTCGATACGGTTCAGACACTGCTTAAATTTCAGTTTGCACCTCGTGTTTTAATAATTCAAATTAATCAAAATTATCCTTGAAAAGTTAAAAGTCCGGAGTGAAATAATGTTTTCTAAAATTATGGGCGGTGAAATGAAAACGTTGATTTAGGCGGGGGACATAGTGAGACATCCTCTCGATTTTGGGTTTTATCTACGGTCGAGATCGCTTCCTTTCTCCGATCTCGGTTTCGGTGGACGGCTTTGATCTTTCCATCCCATAAATGATAAAATTTCTTGTCGGGTTGCATCGGATTCTTTACCGCGTGCACCTGCCCCAAAAAATCATGGGGACCACCGTCCTGACATGACATGACTCATCAAGTCATGTTTTTCCTTGAGTTTTTCAACCAATATTTATAGATCAATAAATTATTATTATTGTAGCAATAAATTATTTTTATTATTATTAGGTAAGTAGAAATATGAGAACATGATTTTGTCTAAGAGAATAATATTATGAAGAATGATAATGTTCTCATGTACCATAATAATAAAACTGTAATGGATGATTATCAGAAATAATAATAATAATATTATTATTATTATTATTATTTACATAAATTCGTCTACTAATAATTACCTTTTCAGAGATTGGAAACTGCGCCCTCCCTTCAGGAGTCTGACGGGAAAAGGAAGGGGGCCAAGGGGCGATGGAGGAGCAATATCAGCCCAATTTCTTTTGCAGTAAAATTATTATAAAATATTATATATGTGTTTTTAAGATAGATGTTCGATATTTGCTGTAACTGTAAGCTCTCTACTAGGCAACATAGCATGTGAACTGGTGCAGTAACCCTTTGACTCTTGTCTCTCTTTTGTTTTTTATTTATTATTATTATTATTTTTTAAAAAAAGTTGCTAGTGGAAAGATAACTTTAGTGCTAGAGAAAATAATTAATATTATCTGTAATGTGCGTCATTTATTGGTAGATACTTGGATCTGAGAACATACAAATTGTAGTGTGCGGCACATGCAGAGCAATCCAACGTGCTATGGCATGCATGTGACTGAGTCGGACAAAGTTTCTGTTTAAAAAAAAAAATCAGGGTTTTTTTTTTTTGTAAAATTTGGAAAAAGTTAAATAGGTAAAAGAGGAAAAAGGTGCTATTAGAAGTTTATTGGAAATTTCTTCAAGTGTCTTTGACAGTTTGAATATCGATTATGAGTGTTTGATCACTTGTCGCTAGATTGAAACCAAAAAATTATTGGTAGATTTTTTTTTTCATTTTGGTATATACTCTCTTATAACAGAACTGGGTGAAGGGAAAAGTTAGGACGGCAAAAATTGATGAGCAAATTTAATATTTATTCATTTAATTGACTATATATATAAATGAATAAATTTAAATAATTTATTAAATTAAATGAACAAGTTTAAATATATGCATATGAATCATGTCAATAAAATTTTTAGATTGAATAAATAAATTTATATTATTAAATTTAATAATCAATCAAATAAATTTAAAATTATAAAAATTTAAACAATCATATGAACTGGCAATTTAAAATAATATCTAAATTAATTGAACTCAAGTTGAGTTCAAGTTAGCTTGTAAAAAAAAATCGCTCTTGTTTACAGCCCTAAACAGTGGCCAGTAGACTGACTTATGGACTCATCGCATTTAGTAACCGATAATATGATTGTTGGGCGGCTTGTAGGTCAATAACTCAATGAAAACAATCGACTTATGTGATAACAATTAAATACAGATGCTTCACTTAGGTTGTTAGACATGATTTGAAGCAATAGTTGCTCTAGAGAATGTCACAATGCTCTAGAGAATTCATCCATCCAAAATTTAATTAGCGTCAATAATTACCACCATTAACAATCATTGAAGCTGCTGTTATAACTCCCCTTCTGGGATCGCAAATCATGTATGGATAATCTTTGATAGCAATTCATATAACAATATTTCAAGATCTCCCTGCTACGGGAAGCATAATAAGAGATCATGCAACCCTCCATGGGAAGAGTGAAAATAATCTCACAGAAGCAACTGAAACTCTTCAAGGAAGCACAACAGGGAGATCCCCCTCAACCCTGCACATGCACTCAGGACATCGTGGATGTCTGTAGACACTCCTTGCGATTGGCCTTTCATGAACTTGTTTGGTCTGTTTGATCGTCTTCCGCACCCTCCCCTCGAACTCCTTCCACTCGATGGTGGAGTTCTTTAGAAATATACTAGCTAGCCTGCGTTTGTTAGGTCTTATTGTAGGAAGATTACTGTCTCCATAGTACATTCGGTAACCTGAAACAAGCGCCGACAATTGGCTTCCAGAATCTGTCATTGCAAATGCATCTGCTGCGGCGCACACAATGAAGTCAAGAGCTGCTAACTGCATGACAACATCAGACATAAAACATTGTTAATGTACTACAATATATCAAACAAATTTCAATAAAACATTGTTAATGTACTTCTACAATATATCAAACAAATTTCAATAAAACATTGTTAATGTACTTCTACAATATATCAAGCAAATTCTTCATGTCCTCTATTGGGTGCTCAAAGTGGTGTTATAAAATAAATAAAAGGGTAAAATATATATTGGATTCTACAACATTGGGCCCAACAGGTAGATGTTGACAGTTAGAGCTGTAAATTTCTCACTGGTGGATGTTCTGGAACTTAAAGAGATGCCATGGGATGGGTTTGGAAGCTTTAGGAGATCAAAAGCCTTTCAGAGAAGAGAGTTTTCTTATCAAAGGTGTTTGCTTTAAGTGTAGAGAGTGTGGTACAGAAGTTCCTAATTTTTTTAATCAATGTTGAGAAGAAATCCACAGAAGACTGAGAATACAAGATGTGGACAGAATTTGTCCAATTTTAAATTTTCTGCCCTTATTATAAAGACTTGGAATTCACCATTGACGTAGGCTTATATTGAACTTTGTTGATTGATCTTGTCTTTCGTTGTGTTTCTGCTTTCTACTAAGGGAGTAGGAGATTCAATGACATCAGCTTCTCGTGGAGGTTACCCCACATTCTAAAGAAATCAATTTTGAATCAACAAGTACATGGTTTGAGGCAGCAAATTCTAACACATGGTGCAAGAGTGTCCTGAATTCCTTCTTGTGGTGTGAGAGACACTTTGATCCCAACAAACAAAGACCCAACATATCAAAGGGACTACAGATGTATTCCCTACAACAAAAAATAGGATCCTATCTTTCCGAAGAACAAAACATTTCCACCTATGAATTTTTTGCATGATGACATCGTCATATGAACTATTTGTCATAACACAATCCAAGTTCTTCTAATCAACTTACTAGGTTTTTACATTCCTTTCTCAAATAAATGTCACCAAAATGGACTGAAAATAGCAGTACCTGAGAAGAGAAGTTGCGAAATGGTTCTATTTCAGATGGAGATAAAAGGGTTTCTTTGGTTGCCAAGCGTGGATATAGATTATTTATAGTTGCCATTCTATACTTCCCTCCATAAATCTGTGCGCCTGCAACATATATGAATGTTTTGCGCTTAAAACCTAAAGCAGCAAGCATAAGCACTGCTTCTTCGGGTGTAAGCGGACATTGGCCTTCAGCTCGCAGGAATGCAGCAGAAGGCACCCTGAAATATATTGGCTTTGATTTAAGAAATTTCAAATAGCTATCATCTATAATCTCAGTAGCTATAAAGTTAATATTGAAATGATTTAGAAAAGAATAGCCTTCCGCTAGAATCTAGATAAACAAATCACATACTTTGTGGTATTTTTCAGAAGCATTAGTGCAGGGAAATGGACAGCCCTGTATGCTTCCAATTCATCTTCTTCATCCTTGCCGCCTCCAAAATAACACATTGAGTATGCCGCCATGTCAATTTCAAACCGAAGGTGCATGGCCAAATATTTAGACGGGGTATTATTCTTCCCTTCTATACTAAGTCTTTCTGCAAAAGAACCTAATAAATTACGTTCCAATGATCTTGGAAGTGTTCCACCATGATGCATTCTTTGTATAAGCAGGGCACCAGTCTCCTGTATCTTTTCAACAAACTGAAGGGCATGAAAGTTGCATCTGCACCGAAGCCTCTAGATAATCCTTTTTATTAGAAAATGAAACATTATGGCGAAATAAGTAATAAATGAACGGTGAAAACAAACAGATTTCTGTCCACTGAATTGACGTAGAAAAAAGCTAGATATGAGAGTAAATTCAAATTGAATAATGGTATTCTGATCTTTAAAATAGGATATAACACGGAATGGATTCAGGAGTATAGGACCACAATATCTGCATTTTTTATTTTGAAATTCCAATGACATTCAGATCAAAATCAAAGACGAGTGGCATTGAAGTTAAAAAAATATTTATTTAATAAAAAAGGTTGTGGTACTGAATACAAGAATAGAGAATTCTCATTTGGCTTTGCGATCTTTACCTTCATTTTCAAAATATCTTTTGGATATCCTTTGGACTTTAAAAACTCTTGTTGTTTACCCGTTGATCATTAACAATGCTAATTCAATTAACGGAATAATGACATGGTGGATATGCCATGCATGAGTCATGTCACTTCCAGCCAGTAAACTAACGGTATTGATGATTAGGAGGTGAAATTACAGAAGTTTAAAAACACTAGAGCTCTAGGGGCCACTTTGAAAACCAGGTTAAATTCCAGGATTGAAATGAAATTTACACTAATAAATAATGAACAATCGATACAGAAAATCTTGTAAACAACATACCTGCAGTTCAAATGGTATAGGATCAAATGCCAAGCGATTTCCAAATCCAATAAAATGGACCACACTATTCTTGAGCAAGATAGGAAGGATGTTTTTCAGGTAAATACTTGGTTTTGATTCTTTCATTATTTCAGCATCAGTCACCTGCAAAAAACTTCCAAGTTTTAAGTGAAGCAATGAGATAAACATCAAATTAAGCTTAGAAGTTTGTGGATGAAAATCCTTAAATAGCTGGCGAGAAAACAAACTTACAATGCTACCTATTGCTTCCAAGTCTAGTGACTGCAGTTCAACAGGCAATTCCTTAACAATAGGAATATCATCCTTTAAGTAATTGATAAAATGCTCCTCCTGGTATATATCGCCAAACTGGCTAAGATATAGAACTTAATCATGTCATTGTTTATACTAAAATAATCATCAACTAAAAATGGAAAACATAGGAGAGTGTTATACAATCTATATTTAAATAGGAAAGCATCAAATTCACCATAATCTAAAAAATTACATGTCACTTATGTTTGCACAAATAGGACTGGGATTTACTTATCATCACAAGTCAATTGAAGAAAAACTTCAGTGTTCGGTGTAGGAATAATTTCTGTACTATTTCACGCTTAGAATTTGTGTACCAACAGAAAGAGAATGCTAATTTGGGATTGTTCAATGTTCAGGATATACTTGTAATATGTAAATTGTTGCCCTTACTCTGATGCATACTCAAAATTAGAAGGTATCTAGGGGCTGATTTTGATTCCCGAATTCAATATTGTATTAGAGTCATGATCTCTATATGCAATTCTCTTCTCTTCTCTGAGAATTACTCAGTCTCCCTGGAGTTATTATCTGATATATACAAACTCATGTTTGCCATCATTGCCCACTCTAGTCGTTGTCATTAACAAAATTATTTATTTCAATGATATCTAACACCAGAATCTGATTGTTGCCACAATCTTGGTCTGCCCAGGCAAGAACCATGAACGATACACTGAAGGCAGCGACCGAAGAGTCATAACTTTGTCATTCAATTTCTATATGGCGAAAGTCATAGACCTGGAAATACTTGGAGGATTGTAGAATAGGAGAATGGTATGGTAGCTAAAGAACTTCGCATGCTCTTCAAGTGAAGATATCGCTTAATGCATGACAACTATCAACTGAGGTTTCGCTCAAAAACACAATCAGGTGAGCAAATCTGGCACTGCAAGCAATTCTGTGTACAACATAAAGGAGTAGATTAAATCTGATTAATAAGACATTTGATTTTTTGTAGGCTGATCAGTGATTAATTGGTTACAGAGAGGGGCACAAGAAGATTAGGTCTGATCTTATTTCTTAAAGACAATTCAAGAAGAGATTTGATTTGTAATAGGCAGATCATAAAGTCGTTGCTACCCATAAACCTGGATCCACTTCCTCTGATACGATAAATGTGGAATTGGAGGTCCAAAACCTGCCTCCTAGGATGAGTGATGGTAACATATCACCATTAAATTTTGAGATGCCATGGAAGCAAGATAGGAAGTGAGATCCTATTAGAGTCACATATTCAAACTCTGCTACCACACCAAAACTCCTTCATATTACACAATCACAAATCTACAAATTATAATAAAAAAGGTTTAGGAAGAACAAAAGCACACAATTAGAGCCCCAAATGACAGTCAAGCACTATGATATCAGCTCTTAATGCATTCATTTATTGTTTAGTTATAAAATATATAATAAAACATATCAAGAAAATTTTGACAATATCATTTGATACAGCAAATGTCCTAGTGAAAGGCTGTCTGCCCACCTAAAGTAATAGCGTACCTTATATCTTTCCAAACACTGCTGTATAGAAATCGAGGAAGCACAAGAGTCGCATTAAGTAATCGAGCAACAACAACGGCATTGCAGATCTGACCCACAAAGACCAGGTTTTATATCATAAAACAGGAATGAAGGACAGCAAATGCAAATGAGATAACGAGACGAGAAAATATCAATGCATCAAATACATTATATCTTTATGTAATTTTTAATATATATATATAATTTTAACTCATTCATGCTAGTCTTATAGTTATATAGGAATGTTGAATTGATAACCATATATTGCATGCTAGAGTTATTAGCTTTAGTTGCATAATGCTGTAGGTGTTTGAAATAAATAAAATAAAATTATTTCACGAGATAAACTTCCTGGTTTTCAGGCTTCAAACTAAACCATGTATCTTTATGTTAAGATTCTTAAACTTGATGGTTTTCACATTAGCCATAGAATGATTCTAATCTCCTATATCCAAAGACCATCAATAAATAGACAAATGGTGATTGTAAAATTAATAGTGGTATTAAAAGATAGTGAGATTGCTTACAGCAACTCGTTGCTGGTTAATACCTCCATTTGCACTGACTAAAATGTATCCATTATGTCCATCTACATTATCCAAAAAAGGACAATATGTGAATGAAAATTAATAATGAAACAATCTAGGATTACCAAGCTGATAATATTTGGTCAAACAGCATAAAATAGAAGTTAAATAGGAATACAGCAAACATTGCAAGAAAATCTCTTCAGGAAAAATAAAATAAAAAGTAAAAAAGAATAGCATACCACATGGTTCCCAGCTACGTTTATAAGCACATTGCTTCCATAAAGTAGAAGGATCTATTGGTTCCTTCCATAGATCCTGAGGCTCCGGACTGCCATCAGCCTAAACCACAAACAGCATATCATGGAAATTCTAGCTTAATTCATGTTAGAAAACTCAGTTTGCATTATTCACCTTTCTCAACAAAGGTGACAATGAAATTTTACCTCAGCCAGAGCATGGGCAGCCAAACCAAGCAACCTGGAAAACATGACTCCCGTATTCTTACGACTATTTCCATTAATGTCCCACTTCTGCACGTATAAATATGAGACACCAGATCATATAAGATCTTAACTGGTCATTAAAGAATTCTAAAAAGTAACAGTATGGTACTATCACTCTAAAAACATATTATCGACCTGGAGAAAACTGCATTTGCATGATAAAACTATCATGGTAGATTCAATCCGATGTATAACAAAAAAAAATCAAGAACCCATCAAGATTTGACATATTTCAAGATGGACAACATCAAATGCTTAAAATGACACTTCCACTACATTTTGAGAGTGGAATTCTAGTTCTATGGTGCCTTTTCACTATGTTCAATAATTAGTCAGATTATCAATGAGAAAATATTTGAAGGGGAGTCTTGGCGTAGCGGTAAAGTTGTTGTCGTGTAACCTAGAGGCTAGAGGTCATAGGTTTGAGTCTCGAAAACTGCAACTTGCAAAGTAGGGTAAGGCTGCATACAATAGGCCCTTCCCTGGACCCCACATTAGAGGGAGCTTCGTGGGTTGCCCTTTTTATCAATGAAAAAGTATTTCCATCATAACTTAGTTACCTTGGACTTTAAATTATCACTAATCATTATTTTGAATTACAATGAAACTGAATACTTTCAATATATAGATCAATCTACCCAATTCTGCACTTTGGATGGAAATATGAATATGTTTAGACTCCAAGCTGTCCTATACAGGCACAATGTTAAAATTTCATCACCAGTACGTTAGAATTTTTTTTACAAAAAAATCACAAATCTATATCTAAAAGACCTGAATAGAATAGAGTGAAAGGTGCTAGGCATAGTGGAAGGCCAAAGAAGACTTTAGGTAATACTATAAATGGGTTAATTGATTTAAACTTACTAGCGATACATACTTGCATAATTCTCCATAGAGAAACAAAAATTCAACTAGACGAACATAGTTAGTTGGGATAAGCATGGCATAGTGACAATGATGATGAGTGCCTATGATGAATTATAACCAAATACGGTTCTTCTTCTGGTCCTACTAAATCGCCCACCATTCCAGATTAGATCTTTAGTCCTTGACAACCTTGGCCATGCAACTAATGGTTATTTTAGTTAGATTTTAGTAAAGCTCAAACTTGTAGTAAGAACTCATGGTCCAAAAAAAAAGTACCAGAATAGACGACCGGGGCAAAGATCGGTCCGATGCATTCCCGCGACGCAATCGGATGGGAGTGTCCTGGAGCCGGGAGAACATCCACCAATTCATGAGGAAGAAGAAGACAACCAAGCCGCCCCACATCACGATCTCCCTCGTCCTCCGCCGCTGCCATCCGCCAACGCCGCCGCCGACAGCAGCCCTCTTCCTCCTCGTCCGCCGATCGCCACCGTCGGAGCCGAGAATGGAACCGAGGAGCGGGAGAGGTTTCCTCCACCAGCGGTCCCGCGAATCCGGGGAGCCCCGGGAGGGGGAAAAGCGGCTAAGGGAGAGGGGGGAGGGGGAGGCGGCGGGACCCTGGCGGCCGATCGGTGTTGCGGGGAGGGGATCGAGGGAGAGAGGAGGAGGAGGAAGCGGTTGGGCGGAGTCGCCGGGTGTCATTGGGGCGGATGAGCGGCTACATGAAGGTGATCAACGGAACGCGATGGCGAAGGAAGAATTGAATGAGGGGAAGTCTGGGAGATCGATAGGAAGGCGTCGAGGGAAAGCCTAAGTCTAAAGCCATATGGAGCCTGTCTACGTTGTCGCAGACATTTATTATATAATAATGTGGAAATTTTAAATCATGCCTTTTTATTATTATTATTATGCACTGTGTTTTTGTTTTGTGAGGCACCAAAGTCTTAAACCCTACAACCCTAAACCTAAGAGTGCAAACGAACTAAATAATCATAAACAAATATATTATTATTATTTAAGTTTGGCTCGACAAATGTGTGAGATATTGGAATTCCATTTGAAATTCTAAAATATAAAATTCAAAATTTTGATATTTTCTAGGAGTCTTAACGATTTATTAGTGGTGTAGGTTAGTTTCATTATCCAAGGTTTGATGGGTTTGTGATAAATTTTATTAAGTATTTATAATTTTAAAAATTTATTATATTATTGAATTTAAATTTGATAGCAAAAATACACTGACGGTTTCCAAAAATATATTAAATTTAATTTGAAATGATTCTAAATTATATAAATTCATCAGCTAATTTTATCCCTTCTTGGTGTATTTATATTTTCAGATGTAAATTCTACGAGAATAAACAATTTTTTAATAAGAAAGGAGACGTATAATGTGAATGTGCTGCTAGGCAGAATGAGAAATCTTAAAATTTGTAAATTTTAGTAAAATTTCATAAATTAAAAATTGTGGATTCAAAAAGTTATTCCTTTGAGTAAATGTCGTAGCTTCTCCTCACCGAGCCTTTGTTCTTGCCTTTTCTTTTATGCCTGTTTTTGAATTTAATTGATATTAGATATTTAGTTTATATCGATTAATTTTAAAAGGATGTCCTATAATATTTTTTTTTATTAATTATTAGGATAAATTAAAAGGTACTCACAGTAAGTGACACATTTGTTCGGTCTCAATTAAAATTTCATATTGAAAAGATTTAAAAAAGATCATAGATTTAAAAGGATGTAAGATATTTTAATTACATTTGATCTTTTAGGCAGAGTCTAAGAGTAAAGTCATGAGGGCTAGGCTCAAAATAGACAATATCATATTATTATGGAGATATGTAAACATCCTTTGAGCATAAAAAATAGTATCAGAGTCATGATCCAGACCAGATAGTATATGAGGTGACCTTGAATGAAGTCGGGAAGGTCCATAGTAGGTCAAGACGATCGGATGCTCGCGGGGAAGACCCGGAGCATGTCAAGGTGATTGAATACTCACAAGGAGACCTGGAGTAGGTTAAGAGTAACCGGAAGCAGATACTCATAGGAAGGCCTAGAGCAGGTTAGAGTGACCGGATGCTCCTAGAGAGGCCCGAATCATTGAGGGGAGGATTGCTGGGATTCAATCAAAGTCTCACATTGGAAATATTTGGAAAAGATCATGGGTTTAAAAGGATGTAAGATATATTTATTGACATGAGACTTTTTGGATATAACCTAAGAGCAAAGACATAAGAGTCTAGACCCAAAGTGAACAATATCATGTCATTATGGAGATATATGAACATCTTTTGGGCACAACACCATTAACCCAATAGTTTTAAGCTAATTATCTATTAAGAAAAATTTATTTGGTAATTCACTGAATTTGAGACTAACACCTTATCGTTGCGGATCTAAAATATCCTCTTAACTAGTTTTTCCTTTATCCATGAAACTAACTACAATCCATTTTATTTAACAGTTTAGATGAGAGGTCTTTTTCTGAAAATTCATAATTATGGCTAATAAATCAATATTGTTTTAATTAAACATTTCGACCTACTCTAGTTATGCATGTTGTTAACATGAAAACATAAGCTTGTCTCAAACTACAATTACCCCCCCCCCCCCCTTCTAAAAATATTTTCTTCCTCGAAAACATAAGCTTACTAAATAATTCTGGACAGCGGTTTCTCATGTCTCGCTTGATTCTCCTAAGTTTACCAACTACTGCTTGGAAGTTAACCCCCTAAAGTTTCATTTGGACCCAAGGGTAGTAACTATTCTAGCACTTAACTTCGTATCTTACGTCGTCAATATAATTAAAATTGTTGAGTTTGCATCTTACTTGTGGTAATAGTTGTTAGGACCTTCGGATGGCTAGAGAGGGGGGGTGTGAATAGCCTCTTCGCAAACTTACACAAATTTTCTTCCAGAACTTTGTTAGCACAGCGGAAATAAGCAAAACAAACTAATACAAGGAAGAAAACAAAATACCACTAACACAATGATGTACGAGGTTCGGGAATAACTTGCCCCTACTCCTCGGCGTGTCCGTAAGGTGGACGATCCCTTGATCTTTCGGTAGATCAACCCCCGGACAGATTCCGGCTAAGTATTTCTCCTTCTCGGTGGAGAAACCTCTCCACAAAATCTCAAAAGGATTTAAATGAAGCACAAGACTTACAGAGTTTGGTGGCTACTATGAATGCACAATTAACTTGCAGCCACAATGAAAACAGAGCTTAAAGAAGCGGATCCTCAGCGAAGAGCTCCACACGGCACTCTTGCTTAATCGACGACAGAGAGTTTGCAATTCAAAAACATTACCCCAGCCTATCTTCTTCCTCCTTCTTATTTCACTGCTTTCTTCACTGCGTTTTTCTGCATCGAATCACTGCAAGCTGCATAGAATCGCTGCAATCTGTATCGAATCACTGCAATCAACTCAGGCGTCGCCAATCACTCCTCCTCCTCATCTGGTCCTCTGAACTCACACCAATACCATCCATGGTCTTCACTGGTGTCTTCTGAGCTCGAACCAATGCCAAGGAGTCAAGCTGATTGCAACCAGAGCATACCCAGATCGCCAGTATCCGTTGATGCTTCAAATACACCATTTGCAACCAAACTCAGTAGAAAAACCATTTTGTCTTATTCCTCTGATAGACCTTAATTTGAATTCAAGCATCGCCATGATACCTGCAACCTGTAACTCAAAAAGCTCACAGCAGATCGTTAGTTCAGAGAAATCAGAAGTTGCAGAAAGACAGCAGAATACAAACGACATCGCTGTGGATCGGTCAACAGACCGATCCATAGCTCTCTGGACCGATCAGGACTCATCCTGATCGATCAGGACTCATCCTGATCGGTCCGGGAAGAGTCTGATCAGTCTGTGGACCGATCAGCCTATGTGTGGATCGGTCCACAGACCGATCCCCCCTCTCGCTTTGAGTCCCAGCGTTTCTGATCGCTTCTTTCTGATCGGTCTGTAGACCGATCAGATAACCCACAGAATGCTTCTGTGTGGTTACTGATCGATCCACAGACCGATCAGATAACCCACAGAAACTTTCTGTGTGGTTCCTGATCGGTCACGAGACCGATCAGGTGACTTAAGTATCACTGGATCGGTCTGTGGACCGATCCAGACAACCAGAGTTTCACTGGATCGGTCAACAGACAGATCCATAGCTCTCTGTGTTAGTTTTAGAGCCTCCCAGCCCTAAACCCTAACATCTTCCTGGTCTAGAGAACGAGCTACCAAGCCCTCTCTGACCTAGCCATGTCAAGCTTCCATACTTGGACTTTTCCCCGTGCCAAGCTCCCTGCTTGGTCTTTTCCTGTGCCAAGCTCCCTACTTGGACTTTTCCGTGCCAAGTCTCCATACTTGGACTTTTCCCGTGCCAAGCTCCCTGCTTGGACTTTTCCGTGCCAAGTCTCCATACTTGGACTTTTCTCGTGCCAAGCTCCCTGCTTGGACTTTTCACCAGATGTCTGGTCAACCTTGACCTATCTAGATTTCCCTTGCCTGGCTTCACTCACCAGAATTTCCAACTGCCTGGCTTCACTCACCAGAACTTTCCCTTGCCTGGCTTCACTCACCAGGACTTTCACCTGGCTTCACTCACCAGGATTTCCCGAATCAGGTCGACTCACCTTGGGTCAACCAGGTCAACCTTGACCAAAGATTGTACCCATAATCTCCCAAGTTTGTATTCTGTCAAACATCAGAATACAACTTTTCTACTCTCGTCAAACATCAGAATAGAACTTTTCTATTCTCGTCAAACATCAAAATACAACTCGAGTCAGGTCAACTCGAGTCAGGTCAACCAGGTCAACCTTGACCTAAGGTTGCACCAACAATAGTAGTGTCTGGTTTTGCCCCCTTAGCTTGCATCACAAAAATTCTCCCTCAAGTGAGCGATTTATTTTGGGGGCGCTCCCTTATCATATGTCCAGTGACCCCACATTTGTAACATTGACCCGATCCCTTTCTGTAGACTCCTGGGTGTTTTCGTTGGCGCGTCAGACATACTGAAAAATTATTAGGCTTCATATCGTCTTGCTTCTGCGATAGTTGCCCCTGGTCCTTTTATGGGTTAGCAGCTTTCCTCTTATTCTGTTACTAGCCTACTGATAAGTCGTCGGGTATGACCTCTTGCTTTATCGGCCTCAATATCTTTCTGATCCTGCTCTGCCCTCAAGGCCCTAATCACCATCTCCACAAAACTCTTAGGATGACCATTCTTACATCATGGCATAGAATGCCGCAAGCCGTCGAGAAAATACCTTAGTTTCTCCTCAAGGTCGTTAGCTACTAGGGGCACACCCTTGCGCAAACTTCCTGACAAACTCAGTGATAGCTTGACTTCCTTGTCTTAATCTCATGAATTCTTGAGTCAGTCTTGATCGCACATCCTCCATAAAGTATTTAGTGTAGAACACTTCCTTGAATCCCTCCCACGAAAGTATAACAAGGTCCATACCTGCGACTGCTTCTTCCCACCATAGCAGAGCATCATTTTTGAGGAGATAAGTAGCGCATCTCACCCTATCTATATCGTCCAACTCCATGAATCGAAGGGTAACCACGACAGACTTGATTCAGTTTCCGCAACCATCAAGTATGTAGTTCTAGTGAAGTTCCTTGGGTTCATCTTACGGAAACCCTTATAAATCGTCTCCAACCTCATCCTCCAACTCAACCTCGCATTAGGCCCACTAAACTATGCAAAGAACTGATTCATCCCTACGAGCACTTGCTCTTGACTCACTTGAGGCAGTGGCGAGGGAGCCTCCTCATGCCTCTCCTCCGGGGTCCCACCGTTATAATGTCTAGGAGGTATACCTGCATTCAGTCCAAGCTACTATGAAATTAACATACGTTTAGATCTAGCCCATTTATTTTTAACCATAATAATTTCTAACTCAACATAAAAATAAACATTATTGTCTATTTATGAAACCCAAAACATGTCGTGTTTTACATAGTTAACCTTTCATAAGGATAGATAATAATCAGTCGTCCTATTTATAGCAACAAGAATAATCTAATTTCTTTTCATTGCACATGTGGATTATCATATTGATTATTTCTTATGAGAGGCTATCTGTTGGGGTGAACTTCAAGTCGTGGGTAAAAGCATTTATTTTTAAAGCTAGTGACTTCCTTGTCTCAATTGCAATCTCTTTCCTCTATCTCAGAATCATCGATGACCTTATCGTGCTAAGGAAGATAATCACTCCTCTTTGG
Organism: Zingiber officinale; assembly: GCF_018446385.1. Taxonomy (NCBI): domain Eukaryota; kingdom Viridiplantae; phylum Streptophyta; class Magnoliopsida; order Zingiberales; family Zingiberaceae; genus Zingiber; species Zingiber officinale. The sequence goes on from NC_055996.1 coordinate 106,097,992, forward strand.
TTAAGTATTTCATCAATAATGCTCCTCCAACGTCCAGGTGGAGAATCTCTCATAAATCAAACTATATCCTTATCTTCAAAATTGTGTCCTAGATGTACCAAATATAGGCATTTCTCCTTCCAAACTTCAAGATGTTGAGGTATTGTGTGTCTGAGATCCATTTCATACTGCTTGAGCAGGTGTAACTTCGCTATTCATTCCAGAGTCTTTTGAACTTTAGCTGCTCCTCGAAGGATGCTAAGAATGTGTTTAGTTCTAACTATATCTATATTATGGGGAAAGGAAAAATAAAAATCATTAGATTGGGTACACGCTAACCATACTATTCCACCTTCATGACGATGTTCCCATGATTGTAATGTCTAGGAGGCATAGCTGTATACAATCAAAAATCAACATGTATTAAATTTAAGTGTAGCTCATAACAAGTCTCCTAACTTATCATTTATGCTAGCATCTTTGCTACCTACACTTAAATTACAAAGTATAAGAACTTACAGGCATGAGGCTTAACTTCGTGAGCTCCTCAGAACCAGAAGTAGACACAACCCTTCCAAAAACTTTGCCCTCAAAAACTCAAACTAATTAATGTGTATAAAATTTTAGTTTGCTATGGAATCTTTCAAATTTTCTTTGGAATAGACTTGGAACAACCTTGTATATAAATCCTCCTATGATATTCAGATAGGGAGCTTTGGGAAGAAAGAAAATTAAGGATCCCCTTAACCCTCCTAAACTGCCGGTCCTAAAGCTTTCACCCTTACCAATTTCTATCAGTCATCAAGCTCCAAACAAAGGAGAGGAGAGGGAGGGGGTTTTGGTAACAAAGGTTTAAGACATGTTCTATACTTTGTTATGCTTTATTTAGTTCCTTAAATCCATGGATGTTTGTTTAGATACCCTTGAAGTTCGGTTGTAATGGTGTTAGGAGGTCTGAAATCTTCATGTTTTGATAGTTGTATCATACCATGTGATCATGCACATTCTCTATCTTGTACATGCATTAGTTACTTCTTGTAACTTGGTGGAATGCCGTTCATATGAAAGTTATTATTCTCATCGTTGTTAGGGGTTGCTAAACATGTTCTTGCTCTACAATCATAATCATGTTATTTTTTTTCTACTTAGAAGTTAGTAAATTTCTTATGTTTGAAATGGTTTGTAAAATTTATAAATTTCGGATTATATAGGAATTATTTTCCTCATTGATTTTAGGGGTTAATAATCATATTTTTACTTTGCAACTATGTTTAGATTCTTCTACTTATTTTCAATTAAAAGTTAACAATTATGTTTTGATATCATTACAATACAAATTAATTTTGAACTAGGGTTATGTGGCTATGAAGCCAATTGTGTTTTGATACATTAGCATGTTACATTAGAATTTTTTTAGGAGTAAAATACTATGACATCAACCTCAATTTTGGATATCTTTGCATGATAAAATAGCTACTGATTTTTAGAAATTGAATGTTACGACATCAACAATGTGTGGGCAAGCTTTGCATGTTAGATTAGTGATTGATTTGTTTCAGGGATTTAAAATTATATAAAGCCAATCATGTTTGATGCCTTAGCTATGTTTATGTAGTGATCACATTTATATTTATGTTCATGCTTATGTAGTGATCACATTTATATTTATGTTCATGCTTATGTAGTGATCACATGCTTAGGTACATAATCATGTTTATGTACATGTCTATGTTTATGCCCATGCTTATGTGGGCATCAGGTTTGTATTGAGTACATGTTTATGATTATGTTCATACTTATGAAGTGATCAAGTTTATGTTGGGTGCATGTTTTTAGTTATGTTCATGCTCATGTAATGATTTTGCTTACGTTTATGCACATGCTTATGTTTATGTTTCTTATTTGTGTAGTGATCATGGTTATACTTATATATATATTCAAGTGTAATTAGTGTGACCATAGGGACCCATGCCGAGCCACTTACCTAGTTAAGTTTGGGGGACCTATGCCCAAGAAGCTTACCATTAGAATTAGTTATGTATGTATGGGTAAGACATGTTCAGGAGACCTACGCTTGGAAAGCTTACTAGTTGAATTAGTTATATATGTATGGGTAAGATATGTTCTAGGGACCCACGCTTAGGAAGCTTATCATAAAATTAGTTATGTATGTATGAGGAGGACATGCCTCAGGCAAGCCTGGGATGCTCCCAAAGTGTTAATATGGGGAAATCTTATATCCCGTGAAGCTTACCAAACCATGATTCGGGTACCATATATCACTCCTGTTCCAAGGTTCGGGTGCAGGTACCTTTTATCTGGGGAGCTTCGAGCGTTGATCCGGGGATCCCCTCTCGAGTAACTCACACTATGAGTAACATATGTCCCAAGTGAGCCTAGAGAGCTTATATTATAGAATCAATTAAAGTATATATGAATATGGGGTGTTTGTTCCAATGCTCAGATCCCTACCAATTATGGTAGAAGTAAGAGGACGGGGTAAGATATGTCCCAAGCAAACTTGGGAAGCTTACCTAATAAATTAGTTAATATCATGTATAGGATGGTGGTATGATCCGGGAACTTATGTCCGGGGAGCGCGCCAAACCGTGCAAGCTTATATTCATGTTTATGTACATGTGTATGTTTATGTCTATGAATACTTTTGCTCATGCCTATGCTCTTATGCTTTTGTTCACGTTTATGTTCATATATGTTTATATTTATGTCTATGTATATTTATGCTCGTGTCTACGCTTTTATGTTCACGTTCATGTATATGTCCTTGCATGCAGTATGTTTACATTCACACTTTAGTATGTAAATGCAAGGAAAATACTTTACTATGAATAAAGATTTAGTTATATAGGTTTTCCCTTTTGGACACATGGATATAAGAATTAATTAATGCATGGTATGGTTTGAATGTGCTGAGTCTCTCAACTCACAGAATTTAACTATTTAAGATAATTAGATAAATGAGGCAGGAGACATTGATAGGTAAGTAAGTTCGGGACAATGACAGTATAACGCGAAGACCTTCCAGTTTAGTTTCCGTATTAGTTAAATATTTCCTTTGAAGAATAAATTCTAGAATTATATGACCAATATCTAATATTACTAGTAGTTAATAATTTTAAGAATTATTTAAGTATCTTAGTTAAATAAGAGTTTGTTATGATTATAAATACAATTATGATTCGAGAATCCGAGACGTTTATATGATTCGAGACGTCTGTGTGTTTTTTATATTTAAAGAGGATATTTTAATGGTAAAAATGAAAAGTATAAAGTATTTTCATATTGATAAAATATTGGGGTATTTTAAGGGTATCTCGATAATTTCATATGTAAATATATATGTAGGACAAATTTATTGTATTATGTATGCCAGTCTATCCTATGAAAAAAAAAATCACGAGGTAGGAGAATTGATTCTTTATCTTATTTTATGATAAATTTATCACCTTCTAAAAGGGAGGTCAAATTTATTATATGCAGCAACTTTAGGAGACGCATAAATAATATTATACTCAGGGACGAAGCCAGGAATTTAATATCGAGGGGGCGAAGTGTATGTGTTTATGTTGAGGGGAGGCGACCATGTCATTACCTCCCATTCACTTCTCTTTCACCCCCTATTCCTATACCTCATACACTTCATATACTTAAAATTTGAGGGGGGCGGCTGCACCATCACCCCCTGGCTCTGTCCTTGATTATATTAGCGACTGTGCATACACGTTGCGTGAGTTAGGCTCCTTATATCAGGTGGGCCAATACAGGGAGAGATTTGAGGGAGGAAGAATTGGCTCCGCCCCTACTTACATGTGTAATATAATACATGAACATGTGCAGGAAACGCTCTTTTTTATAAAAAATTAATTTAATTATTTATATCAGATGTTAAACTAATAAAAATAAATACTATACTTAATCTTTGCTAAAAGATTAAATTAGGTAAGGGTGCATCAGACTCATGCAATAGTGCAATGATAGGGCGACGCTTGAGAATCTCATCAGCAAGCTACTGTAACAAACTCTCCCTTATAAAAAATTAATTTAATATTATACTTGATTTTAGCTAAAAAACTGAGAAAAGTAAGATTTTTAATATCACCGACCTAAGGTATTTATAGAAACTTCTCTGCTCGTAGTGTTGCCAATTCTAAGATGTGTGATTAAAGAGAACTCTAGATTTCTAATTGATTAATGAGAAAAATTCTCAATAATACGTCGCAGTTGAGTCTCGAACTCTAGATCATTGATGCATTGGTGGAAATTACTAATAAACATTAGAATTATTTTCGGTGTGAATAACAAAAAGGATATTAACATACTTTTGTTTTAGGCTACACCAAAGTTAGTAGTAAAGGATAGTAAGACAACAATTTACCAAAGGGTGTATCCAAGTTTTCGAATTTATCAAAAGGTGTATGCTACTTTGTTATTTACCAAATGATGCACCTTTTTACAGTGTTTTTTCTATTCTACCCTCCTAACAAATTTGATTACTTTTATTTTTATTCTCTCTATCATTTATCTATCTCTTCTCTTTCCTCCAATGCTTGTAATAAATTTTCTTTTTTCCTCTCTATTACACGTCGATTCTTCTAAAAATATTTTAACACCTTTGAAAAGTTAAAACAAATAATGGATAACATATTTGAATTTCTTGCAACCATAGAAATTCATATGAATTGAAATGAGTACAATCGGAGCTCTCTAGGTCCATCAGTAGATTTTACTTGAAACTCACTAATGGATCTAGAGAGCTCCGATTACACCTATTCCAGTTCCTGTGAATTTCTAGGGTTGTAAGGAGTTCAAATATGCTATCCATTATTTATTTCGACTTCTCAGATATGTTAAAATGTATTAAGAAAGAATTGCCAGTAGGCTTCATATGGAATCATATCAAACCCAACGTGGGTATGATATGGAATGATATCAGACCCAAGTTGGGTCTGATATGATTCCATATTAGGTCTAACGTGGAAAATTTTGACGATTCTTTTTTATTACATTCTAACACCCTTGAGAAGCCAAAATAAGCAATGAATAACACCGCTTAACTCCTTGTAACCCTAGAAATCCACAAGAACTGAAATGAGTGCAATCAGAGCTCTCTAGGTCCATTAGTGGGTGTTGACCGAAATGCACTAATGAACCTAGAGAGTTCCGATTATACCCATTTTAGTTCCTATGGATTTCTGGAGTTGCAAGGAGTTCAAATATGCTATCCATATTTATTTCGGCTTCTCAAAAATGTTAAAATGTAATAAGAAAGACTTGTTGGAGTAATCTGAGTACTTTAGGTTTTGATATTTCAGCAAAGGTTTAAGTTAGGTTTATTATTGTATTTGATATACATTGTGAGTGTACAGGATACAAGTACAACAAAGAAAGTCCAAGTGTAATCTTGGCAAAGGAGGAAAGTCCAAGGATGAGTCTTGGCGATGTAAGTCCAAGCATGTAGTCTTGGCAACGTAAGTCCAAGTGCGACTTGACAATGGATGAAATCCCGGAGGTGTGACCTTTTGGCAAAGGAAGACCCGACAACAATGAAAAGGCCGATGGAAGTAGGGCTGGAATTTTTTACAAAATTCCCGACCCTTCCCGACTCCCAACCCATTCCCGTCCCGAATTGTTCCCGACCCGAACATTTCCCGACCCGTGTGGTCGGGATTTTTCCCGACCCGACCCATATTCGGGAAAAGGATCGAGTACATAAGTTCTACCCGACGGGATTCCCGACCCGACCCGAATATATTAATAATAATTTTTAATTCACCTTTTTTTAAAAAAATAATATAGAAAATTAGGTTTAAAAATTAAAATATCTAAAACACGGAAGTATGATTTTAAAAAAACACACAAAAAAAAGGAAAGTAAGTAATTAAAGTAGTAAACACTAAACAGTAAGGGTTAGCGCATCTCAAATTCTCATAATCTCATTCTCTTCTCGAGTCCTCGTTCACTTCACGCCGTTCGTCGTTCGCCCTTCTCCTTTCCCCCTTCGCAGTTTGCCCTTCGTCCTTCGTCGTTCCCCTTTCATCGTTCACCCTTTGCCCTCGCGGTCTCGCCCTCGCCCTTCACCCTTCGCCGTTCGCCGACTTATTCATTGGAACCCTAGCCCACGCCCACACCGCCACACGCCCACACCTCCTTTTCGATCTGCTGCTTCTATGTGTCCATTCGAGAGCTCTCTTATCTCTTCCATTTCTCTGCGTGTTCGGCTACAACGTCCCTAACAAGTCCAAGCCGCGCTGCGTCCTCTGTTCCCGGGTCTTCACGGCTGACGTTTCCCTCCGGACCCTCCCTCTCTTAGTCTGTGCTCTACTGGCCAGTAACCAAGGCAGCAAAGAGCTACATTGATCTATAAAGGTATTTGCCAAAACTCATGATGGTTATTAGGTTATGTATCTGCACCCCTTTTTGGCTATGTATCTGGAATTAGAAATGTTTAAGCCAAAGTGAAGGTAGACATAGAAGTGGATGTTATTGTAGAAGATAATAAGATATTATGAAACGTCATGCATCAGTAGAGTTATACCAAGCTGTTGAATCAGTAAAATTTCAAATAAATTTTGGATTCTCTAATTTCTTTTTATATTGGAGTCTGATCATTTTAATGTTTTTAGTTTGATGTGGTTAAAATGTATTCTTGGTAACCTTTCTTCCTTTAAAATGAATCCAAGATATAGTGAATAGGAATGTAATTTCTAGTTGTTCATTGTGATATGTCCAATAAGTATAAATGGATCCTGGGGCAATTTTTGCTTATAGTTATCAGATTGCCTGTGGATTTTGGTCCTAGATCATGTTGAATTTTGTATGGTTATGGTAGTTTATGGAAATATCTCGGTCAATTTTTTTTTGTTATTATATGGCTAGTGTTCAAGTTATTAGCATGAGTATTACTGTAATAACTTATGTTTGATGTTATTGTATTTATATTTTTCTTAAATCTTGCTCACCTAGCATTCTCTTTTTAGTAATATTTGAATGTTTCTAACTGTGCAGCTATCTGATTCTGAACGATATTCATATTATTGTAGTCGTTCATAAGTTCATTCATGGATGCATCTAGCGGAAGTGGTAGCTCTCCTTCCATCACTCAACCTCACACAGTATCTCCATCCAAAACATCAATCATTCATGAGGAAATAGTAGATATTGGAGGCAAAAGGAAAAAAGTAGCGGATGTATGGTCACACGCCAAGAAAATTATAAGGAGAAATTATAAAAATGAGGTCACTGCTGTTGTTGCTATTTGCAATTATTGCAAAGCTGAAGTTCCTGCCCATAGCAAAACACATGCGAATAATGGCATTGATGGGCATGTGAAGAAATGCAAAAAGAATCCTCATAATGTGGTGAAGTCAGGTTCTTCTCAACCAATCTTAACACAGTCGTCCATGAATAATGCTTTGACACCCCACATCTTTTGCCAAAAAAAACTTGAAGATAAGGTTGTTGCATTTGTTATTAAAGATGAGATGCCATTTAGGGTAGTGGAAGGGGCAGGGTTTGTAGAGATGATGAAGGAAGCTCAACCTCGATTCAAGATTCCCAACAGAAAGAAAATTGCATCTCTTGTATGAGATTTATATGCACTGGAGATGGCTAAGATAAAGAGTGTCATTGGTGATCAAAGGGTAAGTATCACGACCGATACTTGGACCTCAATTCAGAATATCAATTACATGGTAATCACAGCTCATTTCTTGGACAATGATTGGAAGTTGCATAAGCGAATAATAAATTTCACCAAGATTACCTCTCACAAAGGAGATGACATTGGCAAAGTTTTAGAAACGTGCTTGAGCGATTAGGGGATAGATAAAGTTTTCACTATCACAGTTGATAATGCTAGCACAAATGATAAAGCGGTGGAGTACATGGGAAAAAGGCTAAAGGAAATGGGCACTCTATTATTTGATGGTAAATACTTGCATTTGAGATGTTGTTGTCATATTATAAATTTAATTGTCAAGAGTGAGTTGAAGTTTCTTAATGAGTCAGTTGAGTCCATTAGAAACTGTGTGAAATATATTCACTCTTCTGGGGCACGGTTGGACCAATTTAGAGAGTGTGCTATCCTATTGAAGATGGATAAAATGTCAACCGTTCCAATGGATGTGCCTACGAGATGGAATTCCACCTATACAATGCTTTTTGTTGCATACAAATTTAAAAAAGTGTTTGGTAGGATGGCAGAGAATGTTCAATTTGTTGAATACTTTGAATAGGTAGATGGTTCGGAGAAGAAAAAAAGAGTGGGGCCTCCTATGGAAAAAGATTGGGAGAAGGCACAAGTCTTTGTGAATTTTCTCAAGAGGTTTCATGATACTACATTACAACTTAGTGCTACCAAGAAAACTACATCACCCTTGATTTGGGAGGAAATAGTTGCAATGAAGATGATCATTGATGAGACAATACTTGATACTACTGATCCTTCGTTACAAGAAGTTGCTAAGAGAATGGAGAGTAAGTTCAATAAGTATTGGGGTAATCTTGAGAAGGTGAACAAGCTTGTTTTCCTAGGTCACATTCTAGATCCTCGTTATAAACTTCAAATGATTGGGATCCATTTGGGAGATATGAAATTGGATGCTAGTAAAATACATTCCTTTGTTGACAGTTTAAAGAATTGTCTAATGGAGTTGTATCATGCATATAAAGGAAATTCACCTTTGGATTATATTAATGGGATTGATGATGGAGATGTAGATAAAGATTTGATGGAAATGTATAAGAATGATCCCATTAAACTAAACTATCATATGAAAATGACTCAACTAAGAAAAGCTCAAAAACAAGCAGAAATAACCAATGAGGTGGACAAGTACTTCTCGGATCCTTTTGTGAAATGGAGCTCAAACTTCAATATTTTGGAATGGTGGAAAGGAAATACAACGACATTTCCAGTCTTGTCTAAGATTGCCAAGAATATTTTTTCAATCCCTTCATCTACTGTTGCTAGTGAGAATGCTTTTAGCCTTGGGAGGAGGGTTGTAGATCCATTTAGGGCATCATTGCATTCCAAAATGGTGGAGGCACTTGTATGCACTAGTGACTGGCTTAGAGGTGAAGAAATTAACTTATACAAGGAGCCGACAGAAGATGAATTCAACTTTTATAAGGATTGTGAAGAAGTGGTCACAAGTAAGTCAATATTTAACTTGCTTATCTTGGTATAGAGACTATAGACTATAGAATATAAATTATGCTTATATGATATTTGTTGTTTGTAGGTACCCTCATTACTTAATTGTGGATGCTCCTGCTTACCAATAAAGGCAGATATTGAAGAATATGAATATCATCAGCAGTAGTGTTTTGTGAATGATGATCTTTAAGACATCTACTTAGTTATCCTCATTTATGAACATTTGTATCTTTTTATTTCTGACTGTTGCAGTGTTGCTATCTCTATCAATGAACATTTTCTCCATCAATGTTGTTATAAAACTTATGTTGTTTGCTTGTAGTTATTTTGGAGGTTTATCTATTTGTTTATTTTTGATTTTCTAGTTCTGTGGATTTGATTGATAGTAAGTTGTCTTGGACTTCATTGGACCAATGATCTCCTGGCTGTGGGTATCTGGATCGGTCTGCAGACCGATCCAGGTTGTCTGGATCGGTCAACAGACCGATCCAGTGACGCCAAGGCTATCTGATCGGTCTGGTGACCGATCAGTAACCACACAGAATGTTTCTGTGGGATATCTGACCGGTCAGTAATGAAACAGAAGGAAGCAAGGCGATCTGGGAGTTGGGGATCGGTCTGGGGACCGATCAGCCTAGGGCCTGATCAGTCCACAGACCGATCAAGAGATTCCCGGACCGATCAGGATGGAGCCTGATCGGTCCAGGCCTAGCCGTTGCGACACAACGGCTATCTCTGCTTCGTCTGTTCTTCTTCGCAGGTTGCAGGGAGATACCAGATGATATAAGGCATCTACAGTGAAGAACGAAAAAAAACACTGGAAGAGCTGCTTCTGCTAATTCTTCTTCTTCCTCTTGAGCTTTGTTGAGCTCTCGGTTTGCTGAAGCTTCGCGTGAGCTTCAGTTCCAGATTTGATTTAAACAGATTTCTTCTTCATCATGGATTTTCTCTGCTTCCTGCAGTATAACAGCAGGATCCTCTTCTTCCAAAATTACACTTCTTTTGGTTTATACTGGTAGATTTACAATATTTCTGGTAGTTTGATAATATCTCAGTACTGATATAGACTCAAAATACTGCTGTATAGTGAAAATATTTGAACATTCTGGATATCATCTCCCTACCCGACGGGATCCCGAACATTCGGGTCCCGACACTTGTCGGGTACGGGATCGGGAGAAAAAATTGATTCCCAATTTTTATCGGGACGGGAATTGGGTAAGATTGTTACGGGATGGGTCCCTACCCGATTCCAACCCTAGATGGAAGCTCCAGAAGGTAAGACGTGAAGGATGGGGAGACATCCGAGGGACGCAAGGCTGATGGAGGAGGCTAGAAAACTAGATCTAGGTTGGTCGGACGAGTACGAGTGTTGAGTGAATGTACTCGGGAGTTAAATCTTGGAATTAGGGTTTACTGTAGTAGTACTGTAGCGTTACTTTCTCTCTCCTCTCTAATAGGATTAGGGTTAAATTCTAGGATTAGGATTAAATCATACTTCCTCTCTCTTCAATCTCTCCCATCACACACTCTCTCCTCATTTTTCCTTATTACAATTTCTCTCTGTTCATCCTCTTTCATCATATTTTTTCTCTCATCATATTTTTCTCTCATCTTCTCTCATCATGCTCTCTCCCATCATACTCTTTTTTTTTTTATTTTTTCTCATCGTATTTTTTCTCTTCATTATTTTCTATCACACTTTCTCTCTATCATTCTCTCTCATCATATTTTTTTCTCATCACATTCAACTTTCTCTCCCATCTAATTTAAAAGAAAATTTTAATTTATTTCGATAGAAAATATTCAACTAACTAAATATTACTTTAAAAAATGATATTCATAATCATACCCATTCCGATTCCATAATACGTTTTCTATTCCGATTCCTATTACTAGGGAGAAAATTACATTTTCAGTCCTGTAACTTGCATCTTTTTCAATTTTAGTTCTGTTATGAGTTCATTTACGTTCTTAGTCCTATAACTTGTAATATTTTCTAATTTCAGTCCTTTTTCCTTCAAAATTAAAAATTTTTAACAAAAAATATCTAATTTATAATTAAAATATAAAAAACACATAAATTATAAAAAATCAAAATCCCCAAATTCAATTTACAACTCATCATTATCTTTATCTTTGTAAAGAAACAAACTTCCCTTAGATACCCGTTTTGGAAATTGCCGATAGTAGGATACATCACGACCTGCGAAGGATATGGACCAGCTGGCCGCGGCCCTCACTGGTTCGCTTCGGGCCACGTCGCCGCCGATCAGCTTCCGTTTATAGGCCGTCAACAACACATTGCTTCAAGGATCGTAGCAGGAATCCTATCGCAGCTCCGGTAGCAAATGTTGCTTCAAATCCAGCACATCCATCCTTTCCCCGCTGCGCACCGGACTCGGAGGATAGATGATTCAAACACGCGGAAGTCGTCTCCGCCGCGCGCGGCGCTTCCTTCGAGGACCAAGGTAAGTTTCTCCCTGTTCCTCGTTTACACAAATCCTTGGAATCACCGTTGATGATTTTAATTTAAGTCCATCGCAACTCAGCTTTGGTAATTGACCTGAGTCGAAGAAATATTCCGGTTATATCCTTAACGGCCTAGGAATTTACTTGTAGAAGAGAAAAAGGTGGTTGGTTATGAGGGTACGAGGAAGACGAATGGATGATGCAGTGGCTAGGGCTACAATATTTTAAACTTATTCGAGCGCATCTATCTACCTTTCTAATTCATAGATATTTTTTTGGGTTAATTATTAATAAATTCTTAGAACTGCATCCACAGTGATGATATATGTATATATAAAGCACTGCGAGGGAAATATTTTCCTTTGATTTATTGAAGCTGCAAAAGGTTGGGAACGGAAGCGTGAACTAGCATGTTTCAGCAAGTGTAACTCAACTTTCTAGGTGTAAGCTCTCATTGGATGAATATAGACTACTTTGTGGTGCCAAGTTGCTGCAACCTTTCTTCAATATAGGATAGGGTAATTATTACGTGCCTCTGTTCTAATTGAACCATTCCTTGTTCATATATTTATTCTAGTATACAAGACCTAGTTGTTTGCATAATTTATGGTAGTAATGCTTCATACTTGTGACTTTGTCTTTCGTTATATTTTTTTCTTGTTTTCTATTAGCTTCTTCCCTTCTAAACAGATTTAGGCCTGTAGCTAGGTATTCTTGGTTATGTTGTTTTGGTGTATTGTTCTGTTCCATTGCCTGAAATTCTTCTTTTTTTGTATGACATTTCTATAGTTTCTTCTTGACAGTATCAATGTTTTTGACAAAATTTAAAACATATTAGAAAATCATGGAAAAGATTTCATCAAGTAATGAAGTTGGTGGTGCTGGAGGAGCTTACTCGTATGATGCTTTGCAGAGACTAGACCAAGCATGGACAAGTCTCTTTTCAACATCACTAGGTTTGTCTACACACTGCATTTTTTCTTTTTCATTTTGTTTAATGAAAAAACTCTACATTGTTAGTGAAGGTCAAATCCTTTTGATATTTGGCACATTAGTTTTCTTTTTTTAATAATAAAAAATAATGTCTATATTATTTTATTCTACTTCATCTATTGGAAAACAAGTCTCAATACTAGGAAACAATTGGAGAGAGCATTATGGTATATTAAAATCATAATTTTATGCCCAAAATATCTATCACCTTGCTAGGCACAAGAAAATTATGGAAGTTTATTCATTGACTTAGTTCAATCAAATTAAATCCAGATATGCTATGCTTTACTGAGCAAATATAATTAATAAAAAAGAGGAGATATGATAACCAAGGTTAAAGTCTTATTCAATACTAGGTCAATGGTTGGTAAGAACCAAACTATTTTTGGTAGCAATTGTTTACCACATGTCGGTGTAAGGCTTGCTGACATGCATATGAATATTTATTCATTAATTGAGGTCTATCATGATTATATCTAGAGATACTATATTTTATTGAGCAAATGCACGGAACAAAAGTATGGAGGTATAGAAGGCGAGAGTTAAAGTATCATTTTAATAATAGGTTCAGTTGTTGCTAAGAACTAGATTGTTTTGGTACCGATTATTATATCTTGGGTCAGCATACTATGGTGCTGATTAATGTTGAATAGGATGAGGGAGAAGAGGTGGAGTGCTTTTCTCTGCTCGACCCGATTGAGCTCTGTTTTGGGTTATTTGCCAAAGATGATGCAAATTGTAGACATGCTACCTTTGAAGCTCATCTTAGCCAAGGTATTTGATTGATAGCACTGTAAAAAGTTTCTTAAACTGCAACTCGATAACTTTTACCATGGGGATTGTGTCCCTATCTCTACTACCTAGTTGCATTATAGGCAATTATCTGGTTTTTGAGATGGTAGATAGATCTGCTTTGTTTTGTTCTCTTCTAGAGATGTTTGTTCGACAAGTCAAAGGAGAGAAAGAGCCTGCTATTACCAGGGTTGGTCTTGTGTGGTGTCCAAGGCCCATCATTTGTCATCCCTCAACCCCGATCATGGGGTACATTATTGGATAACTTTCTTTTGGTCCTGTAGAATTACCCAACACCATGCTTAATGACTAGATTATTTACTAAAAAAAACACAAATAATCATACTATACAGTATAGAAAGAGAGAAAAAGATCAATTATGGTCTCTCTTCTCAATTCATATCACTATTAAAAGAGAACACAAAAGAATTGTTAACTTCTCCACTTCTTTCCATGTTCAGAGAGAAAAGGTTGAATTTTTATTTAAGTTTTGGGTAGGAACTCTAACCATGGTATTATAGATTTATAGTGAATATTTTACAATACCTTCATTAGTCATCATCTATTTTCATTGCCACAACTAAATAAAACACTTATCTGATCCATTGATATGATCATCTGGATTGTTTACACATATTTGTCATTGTCTATTTCTTGTAAGGACAGAGTATTAGAGTTATAGAGATTAATTGGATTACTGTTTTTCTATTTTAATCATTTCCACTTCTTTTTCAGAAGAAGAAAAGGTTGCTGAAGTTGTTTCACGTGTTCCTGGTTCATCTAGGATTTTAGATATGGAGGAACATGCTGGACGTGCTTTCGATGTTTTAGTCTGTGGTGGTACACTCGGAATATTTGTTGCTACTGCACTCGTTTCCAGAGGTGTTAGTGTAGCGATAGTTGAAAGAAATCTGATTAAAGGGGTACAATTATAGCATATACTTGATCGGTCACATTTGTGATAGAAACAGACACTTCATATTTTAACTCTCTCTCTCTCGTGCTTATGTAGTGAACAAGAGTATTTTTTTTTTCAGAGAGAACAAGAGTGGAATATTTCAAGAAAAGAGCTCCTTGAACTTGTAGATGTTGGCATTCTCTCAAAAGAAGAAATTGAGAATATTGTTGCTGTTGAGTTTAACCCTGTGAGCCTTTGAGATTCTCTTTCTACATGAAAGGACTCTTCAATTTAAACACACAGAATTTTTACAATTCCTTACTATTTTTCTTGCAGAATAGATGCGGTTTTGAGAAGAAAGGTGATATTTGGACTGAGGATATTCTTAATCTTGGAGTTTCGTGAGTTTACATACCTGAACATTGCTTTGATCTCACTAAAAAGATTTATATGCTTGTTGTACTCTTCAAGGATGACTATTTTTCTTTTTAATTGTTACATAAGAATCACCATGACATTTCGTCTATGCTATTTGATAGGTAGCTTTACAGGGGCAACATGAAGCTCAGTACAATTTGCTTGGAGAACAAATAATATAATCATAATATCACACCTAGGTTGCAAACATAACAAAATTACATAGAATTGCAAATAAAATGGCTAAGGTGACACATTTTTGAATTCCCAAAATCCCACAAGTGTCAGAAAAGAAAAAAAAACTATTGTCTCATCAACTCATATGGTGGGTAATCAAGTGAACTGTGCATGCACATACATATGAATTTGTCCCTTTCCTATAAACTTGGAACTTTTGGTGCAAGTGTTTAGCCAATAAGTTTTAACCTTAACCTTAACCTTAATCTTCTACTTAAACTGAAATGTTAGAAGTATGAATTGCAAAATATGTAGAAAATTTTGCAAAGTTTATGCTACATAACTATTCTAAACTGAAATGTTAGAAGTATGAAGTGCAACATATCTAGAAAAATTTGCGGAGCTTATGCTACATAACTATTCCCAATTGGTTGTAGGCCAGCTAAACTTATCGAGACTGTGAAAAGGCGCTTTATTTCCTTAGGTGGTGTAGTTTTTGAAGGAAAAGTTCTATGCAGAATACACATCTATGATGATGCTGCTGTAAGTTAATCCTCCCATTTTCTGGTATTGCACATTCAAGATTAAATTATAAATTTACAATTACTTCTTGATTTGGCAGAACATGTACATTTCGATGTGTGGAACTGTTAATTTTTTATGGCATCCTAAAAGGTTCTGGAGAGTGTTCAAGTTTACCCTAACCTTTGTGATAACACTGGACAAAAGTGTAGCTGAGAGCATATGGGAAATTTGGATATGTTTGGAGTAAAAAAACTAACAAATCTCAGAAAAACGTTATCTTTATGACCTATTTTTTAAGTTAAATGATTAAAACTCAAATTAGGAAAATAAATAGGCAACCAAAGATTCTACAATCTTTCTATTTCTTGAACAGGAAATATGATTTTAAAAAGAAGGATATAAAATTTCAAGGTTTATTAACTTCCTACTATTGTTAATAAGTGCATATGGACCAAAAAAGAAGCCAATTAGTTATCAAAATCATGATGAAAAATTAAGAATATACTCAAACTATTGTTAGAAATTAGGTGAATATGCACAAAAGTTATAGACGTATCAATGACAATAAGTAGTTTTAAGTATGAATGATGTGGAATTAAAAAGTAGAAAATTATTACTACTCGATACCTACCTAACTGGCATAGTGCTAGGAGTAAGAGACTGTGATAAATAATGATCATCAGTTATCGGAGTATTTTTTTTTTCTCCTTTGTTAGACCTTGTGTTAGGTATTTGCATCAAAAAGAAGGATAACTACCAACACTTAATGTTATGTGATATGGTATGTTGTGAGTAGACCTATAGGTATGTGGGATTGATGGTCAAGATGATGTGACAATCAAAGTCAAGGTGAGGTGGTGGTCAAAGTCAGGTGAGATGACAGTCAGAGTCAGAGTATATGTAGTTGAACGAGTCACTCTCACCGGGGATTAGCTCCTTTCTCCTCAGCGCTTAGGCATTTAGTATGAAGTCGGTCGACCCCAGAGCCGACCGGGCTTAAGGGACTTAACGCTCCACTCTTCAGCGCCAAGATACACAAAGTATACTCGGCTGGCTCTCGCGCCGGTCGGATTTATGGGTCCAACCCCCAATTCTCCAAGCACAAGTCTCTCAGCATACGACCGGTCAGCCCCAGAGCCAATCGGACTTAAGGGACTTAGCGCTCCACTCCTCGGTGCCAAGACACACAAAGTATACTCGGTCGGCTCTAGCGCTGGTTGAATTTACGGGGTCCAGCTCTCCATTCTCTAAGCACAAGTCTCTCAGCATACGGCTGGTCGGTCCCAGAGCCGGTCGGACTTAAGGGACTTAGCGCTCCACTCCTCAGTGCCAAGATACACAGAGTATACTCGGTTGGCTCCAGCAACTGTCGGACATATGGGGCCCAACTCCTCACTCCTACAATATAACTCCCAGCATATAGCCGACCGACCCAAGAGTCAATTGGACTTAAAGGACTCAGTTCTCCACTTCTCATAATAGTCTACCATCATATAGTCGGTCAGCTACTAGGTCAGTTGGATTGCCTCCAGAAGACAACATTGTCTGGAAATCACAACAACCTGTCAGAGAATAACAACTACTCGTTAGAAAATATTTCGCCACCAGGATATATACATGAAACGGAACATTCCTTCGAGGATGGCCGTACAACTTCCATTGCCCGACGTTACTTTACATATTTTGACATTAAACATTCTCAACCGCCTCATTAATATGGGGGTTACAAAAGACGATTCATATGCATGAAAAGAAACCTTCCTCGAAGGGTGGTCGTACACAAGGTTGTCAAAATCGAGATTCTACGTTGAAACGGAAGGGAGTTGTAGAATCGTAAACTCGTAGTATCGTAACACGAATCGTAAGTTTCTACCAAAATGTAAAATTATATATAAACATATATATACTCATAGAAAATAACATAGATAAGATTAATAACCTCAAAAACACATTAAACATTTGATTAAACTAAACATTTATAAGGTCTTCTACAATCCACACATAAAATAAGTCATAAGTCACAAATTTTAGATAACATATAAGTCTACAACATGAAAAATAATAGTCAAGTTCTAAGCTTCATAAATTCATGAATTCATAATCATCCTCCATGTGTTCTTCATCTCCAGCATCCTCCATGGCATCTCCACCTTCTTCAACTTCATCATCATCATAACTAGGCAGCTCCAAATCATCATGAGGTGCTCCACTACTAGGTCCTTCTTCAACTGGAACCAAATCTTCATTTGAAGCATCCAAATCTAAATTTTCACTATCATCCACAATCCAATCATCATCAGAAGCTAGGTCATCAATGCTATAGTCATTGACTTTCCTCAATTCCTTCTTCTTGGCTAATTTTGAATTAGCCATCACAAAGACTACGTCATTCATCGTTTTTGCCTTCAAACGATTTCTTCTCTTTGTGTGGACCTAAATAATAACAAAATCAATTAACACATACTCATATAATCACATACAACTAGGTAATTTCATTCAAGAATGAAATGCAATACCATCTCAAATGCACTCCAATTCCTCTCACAGCTAGATGAGCTGCATGTCAAGCTCAAAACACGAATAGCAAACTTTTGCAACTCAGGATGTTCATAACCATATGATTCCCACCATTGTGCTGGAGTTTTGGTTTCAATTCCACAAGTGGCTACTGCACTACCAAAGAATTTCTTTCGATATTTGAAGTCTTCCAGTTGAGCATCAATCTTCTTTACTTCTTCCACACTTTCAACCATCCTTTGTAGACAATCATATATTCCTCTTTTCACTTCAAAGTCAGCTTTAAAATTAGGACTGTAATGAAATTGAGGGTTAAGGTAATAGCCCGCAGCATGCAAAGGCCGATGTAGTTGATTATCCCATCTTGCATCTATAATTTCCCATAGAGGCAAGTAACTAAAGAGTGAGAAAAAATTTGAATTAGTTTCCAAGAAATTATAAATTTATACGAGTATTTAATAATTAGTAATAAATTAAGTTACCTTTTCTTAATACCATTAAAGGCAGCTTGTATCTTTTCTTTGGCCCTGCCCATTTCCTCATAAATGAACCCCATGGTAGGCTTCTCATTTGAGTCTACCAAACGAAGGACTTTGATCAAAGGATAAGCACTCCTCAAGCATGTAATAATGCTTTTCCAGAAGTCCTTATCCATTACCACATTTTCAATAACCTTTCCATCTTTAGTCTTTGCAAATTGACTAGATTTCAATTCTTTGGATGTAAACATTCTAATCAATGCTCCCTTATTGTCATTCAAGCAACCCAAAGTCAAGTAAGATGTGGCAAAACGGGTAGTGGCTGGTCTAATCAAATCCTTTTCTTTGGTAAAATGA
The DNA here is from genome assembly GCF_018446385.1 of Zingiber officinale. Taxonomy (NCBI): domain Eukaryota; kingdom Viridiplantae; phylum Streptophyta; class Magnoliopsida; order Zingiberales; family Zingiberaceae; genus Zingiber; species Zingiber officinale. The sequence continues at coordinate 106,116,776 of NC_055996.1, forward strand.
TGCAATAGAGAAATAAGCGCAGTCCTTGAATAGATGTAAGTTGTGATCTTTTTACCTCGTGCAATTGTCTCTTTATGTATTGGTATCTTTTTTTCAAAATCCTCCAACATTAAATCGATGCAATGAGCTGCACAAGGCGTCCAATATAGCCTCTTTCTCTTCCCCATCAACATCTTCCCGGCTGCTTTGTAGTTTGTTGCATTGTCTGTGACAATTTGCACTACATTCTCTTCACCAACTTCTTCAACAATTTCATCCATCAACTTGAAAATCTTGTCAGCTGTTTTAGATATATCAGATGCATCAATTGACTTCAAAAAAATGGTTCCCATAGGACTATTAACCAAGAAGTTTAATATAGTCCTCCTCTTATCTGTCCACCCATCAGTCATAATTGTGCATCCCATTTTTTTCCAAAATGCTTTGTGCTGCTCTATAACTTCTTTGGTGCAATCAACTTGTTGTTTCAAATACTTGACTCTAATCTCATGGTAGGATGGAGGCTTAAAGCCAATACCATGTCTTGCAACCAAGTCTAGCATCTTCTTGAATTCATCACTTTTTGCCACATGAAAAGGTATAGCATTATTGTAGAAAAAAGAGGCAATCCCTTGGCAAGCTTCCTCCCTCAAATTCTTCTTGAAAATGCCATTGATGGTAGTTTGACTACTCACACCCCTTTTCTTGAATAGATCAGTAGGATTCTTTGCAATTTCTCGCCTTTGTCTTTTTGCACCCTCCACCTCATCATCTTCATATTGGCCAAGAGGACTTGAATCACTTGATCTTCCTTCAATCTCCTTTGCCCTCTTTATTAAATTTTCTTGCAATGAGGATACAATTTTCCACATTTCCTTCCTTACATCATCACTAACAGCCTTGCATGCTCCAACACCCTTTTGTGTTCCTGCCAAATGATGCTTGAGTCTATAAATCCCTCCATTTATCACCTTTTGACAGTATTTGCATTGCACTTTCTTTGGATTTTCATCAACTGCAATTCCATGTTTCCAACCTGGATCAGATCTATTTCCAGGAGCATTCACTGCCAATCTTTTGGAATCTGAAGTTCCACTAGTTGTGGAAGCTACGCTTGGAGTGGCTGCACCACTATTGGAGCTTGCTTCACCAGACCCACCAACACTAGCTTCTCTACTCATTTTCGTGAAATTAAAGAAGAACAAGAACACCACCACGCAGCTTCAGCTTCACCAACAACACTGCAACTCTGCAACAGCAGCTCGCGAACCACAGACGTGGCCAACAACCTTCAGAGATGCAGACGGGACAGAGACGGCCAAAAAAGTAAAGAACAGAGAACCATAGATGAGATAGATGGAGAAGGGACAGAGGCGGATGGTGGTGTACCTTTAATCGAAGTCAGTCACAGTGCCGGTCGACGCACACCGGACGCACAGGGAGGAGGAGACAGACGCCTACGTGAAGGAGACGATGGTTGCTGAAGAAGAACGAAGCACAGCAGTTGCGGCGACGATGGCTCGCGACGTGACTTAGGAAAGTTAGGGTTTCTTGGACCCGTGTTTGATCGATCGCTGCGATCGACCTTCCGGTCTTGGAAAACCAGCGGACATTTCGCGTAGAATCGCTGGACTCTTACGAGTCTACGATTTCCGCTACGCTTCCACGCGATTCTGCACGATTCCACCCGATTCCGCTTCCGCTTGGGCACGCAACGCGGAAGGCCACCAAAAACGCGTAGAATCGTGCGATTCTACGTTCCGACTCGCGATTTTGACAACATTGGTCGTACATATTCTGTTACTTGACATTAGGGATGTAAACGAGCCGAACCGAGCTTAACAGTATTAGGCTCGAGTTCGGCTCGTTTAAGTTATATTCGGGCTCGAGCTCGAATCAAACTTTTATCACAAGGCTCGGGCTTGACTCGTTTTGGAATTCCCAAGCTCGTGAATAGTTTGAGCTCGACTCGTTATTAGCTCGATTATCATAATTAGCGAGCCTAACTCGTTAAATGAGTTCGGGCTTGTTTTAGAGCTCATTTTAAGATTCGTTTTAGAGCTCGTTTTGCAGGCTTGTTAAGTGAGTTCAAAACTCATTTAAATAAATATTCAACAAACCTAACAACTAAAATAATATAAACTCAACACATCATTGAACATCCCAAACTACATTAAACTTCCAAACTCAACACATCATTGAACATGTTCGCGAGCCCTTTAATTGAGCCGAACTCGAGCCCGAGTTTATGAGCCTAAAACGAATATGTTCTCAAGCCTTTTAAACGAGCCGAGCTCGAGCTCTTTAAACGAGCCGAGCTTGAGCTTGAGCTCGAGCTCGAGCTCAAGCTCGTGAGCTTATAAACGAGCATGTTCGTGAGCTCACAAGCTAAATGCCCTTAAGCTTGAGTTCAGCTCGATAAAACTGTCGAGCTCGGCTCGATAAGATAAACGAACGAACTCGAACAAGCTTTTTACCGAATTGAGCTCCGAATAGCTCGCGAACCGTTTAGATTATTTACATCCCTACTTGACATATTCTGACACCAGACATTTTCTGATGCCTCATTATTACAGAGATTCTGAGGGTCAATATTAAAATGGGTCCTCTCCGTTGGCCAAGTACGTTTGGATGCACGCTTGAGAATGTTTTACTACACGTTCTTACACGCACGCATCTACTGTACATCTTCTTCTCCACTTTTCGCTCAGTTACCGTACTGACTTGAGTGTTGCCTGCGCCAGGGACCCCTCCCTGGTTCTCACTCTAATGTTTCCTTGCTCTCTTTGCGTGTGCACAAGAAGGAGTGTCAGGTGTTATCTTTTCTCCATCTCAGAGTCTTCTCCCAGCCAACGACAGTCATTTGCCCAGCGCGTCATCTCCACCGCTTTCAGACAGGATCATTATGTATTTGCAAAGTTAGCCCTTGTGTATGAAGCTCTAAGTGAAAGGTTTAAAAAATATCAATTTAAATTTCAAAGAAGAGAAACAACTATCATTTCAGGATTACATGACCGCATCGCTGCAAACTGTTTTACTCCTTCAGAGTTATCCTTGTCAGTTTGATAATTGTTCATCTCTTTATGTGAACCATTGAAACAAGGTTTGTCAAATGTGTTTCTCTTATTGGTAAGAAAAAGGGATGGCAAAATCTAATATTTATCATGTTTTTAGAAAGCTCAAATTTGATTCAGACTTTCTTCTCTTTAATGCAAAGGTTGTATATATTTTTGAAAGGAAAGGAAAGCTAAATACTGGAAGAGTATGTCTATTTGTTTGTATATATACACATGTATGCATCGTCATCAACTTTGTTAAAAACATTATTTTTGCTACGAGGATGTCTTGTTCATCAACCAATTTATGATTTCAGGGGATGTCTTGTCTGCCCAAACATTTTCAATTCCTTTCTAACCGGAGTGTCTAAAACCGTCCAAGTCATGCCTTTTCATAGATCTTTTTGGATGTTTTGGGGCATTGATTTGGTGAGTACTGGAAGAGAACAGGGCATTCCTCAGGCATTGTGGAATCAAGTTAGGGACAAAATTAGTTTCCCCATGTGAATTTGTGGAACTACATACTTCCTGATCTTATTGCTTGTTGCCTGGCCTAGTTACTTGCTCCTCTACCAATATATTGTCATTTGTAATTGTTTTTTGGGAAAATATTATATGGCAATAAATGCTAAGATGATGCTTATACATTCAGATTGTCCACCTAACAAATGGGGATAGCTTATATTCTCGTCTTATTATTGATTCAATGGGCAACTTTTCCCCAATAGTAAAACAAGTAAGTCTCCTTTTTATGCATTCGAACTTTATCATATTCACATTGTAAATTGCCATTTGCCTGTTGCCAGAATCATAGATTTAATGATTTTCCACCGGCGAAGTTTGCATTCATGATGATTGCTTCAATAAAGATCTTTGGTTAGCTTTGTTAATATTCAATTCTCTTCATAGTTTAAATCTTGTAGTACAATGGAAATTGAAGCATAATTTGATATTTGCGCTAGAAAAAAAAATACTTATCATGATATGAATAATACTATCCAAGATTAAGAGTTTCAATTAGTAAGAATAACCTAATTAAGATAATTATGAACATGTGTTTTTGGCAGTGGTTAATTGATAGTAGTATCATAGATCTCGTGGAGGATATCACCATGAGGAAGAAGTCCAAACTCTAGGGCTCTGAAAGGTTTGCTCAATTTCTTTGCAATCTCTTGTGGTCTAGTGAGGTGGCTTCAATAGGACAGACAAGGGTAAGGAAGGAAAATTGAGTCGAAGGATTTCATATTGACGGGATCCTATTGGTGATGCAACAGATGAGAGAGGGGCATAGGAGAGGAATAAGACGTGTTTATTTACACTAGGAGTCTGGTTCAATTTGACTGAACCATTGGTTCACCTTATTTCCACCAGTTGATTCTTGTTCGATAAATCGAGCTGAAATTTCACACAAACCCAATTCAAAACAAGATGCCTATGCTCGCAAACGCAATTTTCCAAGACCAAGCTAAGTAAAACCTCAATTTACCAATATTTTTAGTTCTTACGTAGTTTTTTCTTAATAAATGAAGTATGGTTTATCATCTTAGTTCTGTATCAAATGTTGGTTTGTTAAGCTGAAATTTGTCTCCTTTGCAGATCAGGTCTTGCAGAAAACCAGATGGTGTATGTCTTGTTGTTGGTTCTTGCTCACGTGGTTTTGATGAGAACACTTCAAGTGATATTATTTTCTCTTGTTCATCTTCAAAGAAAATCGAAGATACTCAACTGCAGTACTTTTGGGAGGTAAGTCAGCTAGTTCACTATGATATCTTAATTAGAAAGAAGATAGTAGTTGTTAATCCGATATTTTCACAATAAATTCAACTTAGTTTGATCTTTTAGCAATTACACTCTATGACAGAGTCAACTTTAGGTTCCTGCATCAGTTGCAGATCAACCAACATAGTAATGTTACATTAAAATTGGACATAGGTAGAAAGATGTAATATGTTTCTTGAGTCAGAATCATGTAATTACACCATTCGATGTATATATAAGATCCAAAACAAATATTGCATATGCTAATTAGCCATGTGGAGGTGAATAATGACTAATTTACACCAACATTTTCCCTTAAGTTGAAGAATAAATATCTATAATGGCACATGTTATCACACACACAAAAAAAAAGTCACACTAAGTGACTTGGTAAAATTCAAACAACCGATTGTTGCTCTTAAAAAGAGGTGTATGACATGCTAATCCTATTGGTCATGCATTTTTTTATGGTTATTACAACTTTATGAATAACATACTTCAGGTCTCTGTAGATTTGATTGTTGTATGCTTTACTTGATCATCTATGTCTCTAACCTGAATGATTATGTAGGCATTTCCTGCTGGTTCTGGTCCTACGGATCGAACTACTTATTTGTTCACTTATGTTCAAGCAAAACCTGGATCCCCAAAGTTAGAAGACCTTTTTGAAGACTATTGGGATCTTTTGCCATCTTATCAGGTGTGTGTAATTGAGTACAAAAGTATTACTACACATCTAACTCACCAATAGTGGAGTCAATGCCCTTTACATCATGTGGTTATAAGTTTGTGTTATTGAATGATGGATGTATCGATGACTAGTGATGTCATGTGTAAAGAGAGCTCATCCTAGAAAAGCCGTGATAATTAATATATGGTCAACTTAAAATTGGTGAAGCATCTGATACTTCTTTATATCAAGATAAAGGAATTGGATTTTGCGCTTACATAAGAAGGATGAATTTTGAGATCGTGAGAAATTGCTCAACTTTTGGCTTTTTATATTAATGGGTTTCCATGATTAATGCGTATAAATTTTAGGCCCTATAATTTTTTCCTGGACTATGATAGGTTGGACAAAATTATTGCTTGTTTATGAGCGTTCCCACAAATCCCTGTAGTAACAAATTTTGCATATACTCTAACAGAGATTAAAAATGACATGTAATCATGTTTCTGCTGAAGGGTGTACCTATAGAGAGATTGGAGATACTAAGGGTTATATACGGGATCTTTCCTACATATCGTGACAGGTAGATTGTGATAATGGCTTTTTTTAATCTTTATAACTTATTTATTTTCACTTTATTACTACTGAAGTTTCTCTTTGAACTCATGGCTATCTGTATTCTAGCAACTGTCGGAGGTAAATATATCAGCTCCAAACTGAAGAATGCTTAAGTAGTTTGCTACAAGTGTGCTATTAATTATGTTGATGGATACTCATATCCTCTAGAACTCATCTTCCTTGAAATGTATGGAGATTGAGTGGCTTTGTCAATAGGGAAGAAATACAATGGCCACTACAGTTATTAAAAGCTATGGTTCTGCTTTGAAGTCAGTTGAAATTCTTAGGCATTTGTTAGGACATATAGCTGTGCCTGCATTTATTGTTCAAGATATGACGCACAACATTAAAATGTTTATTTTAGTGCACACTATTATTATTTATGGCAACATTCAAACTTGGTTCAACGACAGCTTCATGTTTTGAAGTATATTTTTCAATGACGATAATTTGTTTAAGTTTACCAACGATTTCAGATATCAATAACTTTTCTGTTAATGATACTGTATCAGTCTGTAGTTTCTAGAGACTATCTAAAATATTGGTCATCATTATGTGTCCTTTATTAAGTCAATCAACTCCCGTGCTTTCATTAAGTTCTTTCATACTACAACAACAATAACCAAGTCTTATCCCACTAGGTGGGGTTGGCTATATGAATCCTTTTACGCAGCTCTATCTCCTACTATATCATTATATATACTTAAATATATTTTATTTTGTTTTATTGTTGCTAACTAAATCTTTTTTGGTCTTCCTCTTCCTCGTTTGATATGCGTGTTTGTCATAGTTTCACATCGTCTAACTGGAGCATTTATTGGTCGTCTAAGTACATGTCCGTATCATCTTAAACATGCCTCTCAGAGTTTTCTCTCAATAGATGCAACTTTGATTTTCTCTTTAATGCTCGCATTTCTTATTTTGTCCATCCTCATATGTCCACACATCTACCTTAACATCCTCATCTCTGCAACTCTCATTTTCTGGTCACGTGCTCGAGTCATAGTCCAACATTCAGCTCCATATAATATAGCAGGTCTAATTGCGGTTTTATAAAACTTTCCTTTATGTCGGTTACATAAAACACTTGACGTACCTCTCCATTTCAACCATCCTGCTTGTATTCTATGTAAGACATCTCTCTCAATTCCTCCATCATTTTGCAAAAATGATCCTAAATATTTAAAGCTCTCGGTTCCGGGCAACTCGTCTTCTCTTATCTTAACAATTGTCTCATTACTTCTAATATTACTAAATTTAAATTTCATATATTTTGTCTTTAATCTACTAAGCCTAAAACCTTTCCCTTCTAGTGTTTCTTGCTAAGATTCTAGTTTAGCATTTACTTATTCATATGTTTCATCTACCTAAACAATATCATCTGCAAAAAAACATGCACTACGGTACAGTGTCTTGAATGAGCGCAGTAAGTTCGTCTATAATTAGTGTAAAAAGATAGGGATATAGAGCTGATCCTTGATGTAACCTTATCTTTATTGAAAATACTTTAGTTATTCTGCCTGAAGTCTTTACTATGGTTGTTACATCTTCGTACATATCCTTAATTAGTTTAATATATGCTAATACCCCTATAGTTTGCATAATTTTATACGTCTCCCTTGTTCTTATATAAGGGAACTAGAGTATTTATCCTCCATTGATCATACATTTTTTCCATTTTCAATATCATATTAAATAAATTTATAAGCCGCACTTCCATACCTCTATCAGAATATCATTTGGTCCAACGACTTTTCCATTATGCATCCCATTTAAAATTTGTTCTACTTCTGAAGTTTGAATTCTACGATAAAAATTGAAATTTCTATGCTCTTGACCTACTTAAATTACCTAAGTTAAGTTGGTCACCTAAACTTTCATTAAAAAGTTGATGAAAATACCTCTTTCGCCACTCTTTTATTTTTCTATCGTTTACTAATACCCTATTACATTTATCTTTAATGCATTTTATTTGGATAAGATCTCTTGTTTTCCTTTCTCTCACTTTAGTTATTCTATAAATGTCTCTTTTCCCTTCTTTTGTATCCAACTTTTGATATAGTAGTTCAAAAGTTTCATTCTTTGCTTCACTCACTACTTTCTTAGCTTCTTTCTTGACTATTGTATATTTTTTAAGTTTTCTTCGTTCTTACAAATATATAATTCCTTATAAGCTATTCGTTTTTTTCCTTCACTTTCTCTTGAATTTTCTCATTCCACCACCAAGATTCCTTGCTTAGTGGTGCACGCCCCTTTGACTCACCGAGTACACTCTTAGCTACTATTTTCAACTTTGATATCGTCTTATCTCATGTTGTATTAGAGTCATCGTATATTTCACCTAATGCTTGTACTTCTATCTTCTTCTTAAATATATTTTGTTTCCCATCCTTTAACTTCCACTACTTAATTCTAGGAGTCATATATATTTTCTTTCTATTAATACTATGTTTGAGGCGTATATCCAACACTACTAACCTATGTTGGGTAGTTAAGTTTTCTCCATGGATGACTTTGCAATCTTTATAAATCTTTCTATCCTTCTTCCTAACCATAATAAAGTCAATTTGCGATTTATTATTCCCACTTTTGAACGTGACTAAGTATTTTTCTCACTTTTTTTTTTAAAACGTACTAGCTAATATAAGGTCATATGCTATCGTAAAATCAAATATAGTTTTCCCTTCCTTATTTCTCGTTTCAAACCCATAACTCCCATCATGTACCCTCTCCTCATTTTTCACTTCGACATGCCTAGGGATGTAAATGAACCAAACGGTTCACGAGCTATTCGGAGCTCGATTCGGTAAAAAGCTCGTTCGAGTTCGTTCATTTATCTTATCGAGCCGAGCTCGAGCTCGATTTCGAGCTCGACAGTTTTATCGAGCCGAGCTCGAGCTTAACGATATTCGGCTCGTGAGCTCACAAACATGTTCGTTTATAGGCTCGCGAGCCAAAAAAAACGAGCCTTAAACCGAGCTCTAAAACGAGCCAAAAAATGAGCTATAAAAGGAGCCAAAAACGAGCTCTAAACGAGCCCGAAAACGAGCTTGAGCTCGCTTAACGAGTTAGGTTCGTTAACTTTGATAATCGAGCTAATAACGAGCCGAGCTCGAACTGTTCGCGAGCTTGATAATTCTAAAACGAGCCGAGCTCAAGCCTTGTGATAAAAGCTCGATTCGAGCTCGAGCCCGAATATAACTTAAACGAGCCGAGCTCGAGCCTAATACTGTTCGACTCGGTTCAGCTCGTTTACATCCCTAGACATGCCTATTTAGCTCACCTCCTATTAAAATCATTTCATTTGGTGGAATATTTTGTAATATTTCATCTATGTCGTCCCAAAACTTTGATTTGGTAGCTTCATCTAGTCCTACTTGCAGTGCATATATGCTAATTATGTTCATAGTTTCTTTCGTTACTATTATCTTAAGGGTTGTAATTCTATCCCCTTTTCTAATTACTCCTATAACTTCATCCTTTAACGAATTATCTACAATAATACCCACTCTATTTCTTGCTATACTCTTTCCAGTGCACCATAACTTAAAATCCGAGTTCTCTATCATCTTTGCCTTTTCGCCTACCCATTTTGTCTCTTGTACATACAAAATACTAATTCTTCTCCTAATCATCGTATCTACTACTTTCATTGATTTACCCATGAGGGTTCCATGTTTCAAATCTTAGATTATTAATTTTCCTATCATATTTATTCTTATCCAACCTATGTGTGAGAACTCTTGCCTATTTAACACTATACCCAAGTTCTCATGGAGATGTAGCGGTCCTTGCTGATACGTTACAGTCGGACCCTGTAACGCGAACTCTTGCATATTTAGCATTACACTCGAGTTTTAGAGATGTAGTGGTCTTTGCCGAGACATTACAGTCGGACTCTGCAACGCGTTCCTTCCAGGGAACAACCTAACATTAACACAATAGTTTAATGGATCCATTCATTGAATATTTGCTATAGTTTTAATGTTGCTAGCAACCTAACTTAACCCTCCTTCTTTCATACCATGTAGGTAAAATGTCTAAATCAGTATCAATATAAAAGTAAATCATCTTTCTCTTTCCTGTTGGAAAGCCAATGCTATTTCATCATATATTCCATTCTATTGGGCATTGATAACTTTATCTTTACTCTGATGCTGGGTTCTTATCTCTTCCACTACACAGCCCCTTGCCTGCAGCTTTTGATCGCATATTACAGGTTTTTCTTGTTGTTAATGGTTATTTTGATGAGTAAATTCAATAATTACCTACATCATGCTCATCAATCATTTTCTTTTCAGGTTGGCGATGCCAGTGGTATTCAATCACCAGTGTCTTTTGGTGGTTTTGGAAGTATGAGCAGGCACCTTAACCGGTTGTCAAATGGTAAGATATTTTCATACATTGTTATTCTGGAAGATTGTCATTCAGAAGTTTTTGTTATAAATTAACTTTCATCTGGGTCATAGTTATTGAGAGAACAGCATGAGATTATGGGTGATTGTGTTTGTTGCTATCAGACTATTAACAAAAAGAGATTATCTTAATTAGTTATCTTTCAAGTTCATCAGATTATATGGTATTTAACTCTGCTTGTTCTTTGTATACTGTACTAAAGGTCAACCAGATCTGTAAAATCTAACTATCATTTCCGTGTATTGGAGAATAAGGTATATGTGATGCAGTGACGGGAAATTTCCTCGATGCATATAATTTGAGTATGCTAAACCCTTACATGGTTAGTAGTTTTTCTTCTTTTCCTATCTGGATGTCTTTTATCTGAGTTAGGACTAACAAGCATTGCAGCCGAACTTAAGTGCATCATGGCTGTTCCAAAGAGCAATGTCAGCAAAAGATCATACTGAGGTCTCACCAACTTTTATCAATGAACTTTTATATCTCAATTTCCAAACTATGCAGGTAGAGGAATATTTCTTAAGTATCTATCAAAAAGAATTTCCTCTCAAGTTTCAATTTCAATATTTCTGATCCATCATTTTTCCCTTAGAAACTCGGGGATGCAGTGATTAGACCCTTTCTACAGGTGACTAAACTTTGTTTTAGTTTCACTTGTTTTTCATCTCGTTTGCAAAAAGTGTTTGTTTTGCTGCCTGGAAAAATTCAAAATGGTCAGCAGATGCGTCAACTGATTTATTTATTTAATTATGTAGGATGTGATACAATTTGTACCTCTTGTGAAGACCTTAGGTTCTGTGATGCTAACCCAACCCCAGATATTGCCTTCCATATTCAAGCAGGTGATATCCTTGTTTTTGTTCATATTGCTTTTTTCCTTAGCTTGTATTCTTACTGTGAAGTTGGATTACTCCCGGGTGGTGTGTATATTTCTTTAACCAACCCCCTCTTAAATTTATTCGTCACAACCCTCTTATATGAAAGAACACATATAAACTTACAACTCAGCTAACCTTATAAAACCATTAGCCTGCAATTCATTATATGGGATTAAACCAGGATGTCAATTTCGATTCTCTCATGCGATCACTTGTTAACTGTCCAATCCAATCGACAGAGACATTGCAAAATAAGCTTCAATCACAATACCTACAAGTTTCACTGTAATACGATTAATTGCTAAATGCATGTGTTTTTTGACTTTTAATAAAATCTATCTAACTCAACAGGATTCAGAAATATCAATGCTTTTATTTCAGGTTGGACTGGAGGTGATACTCGACTGGTCTCTTCATTTTTTTATGCTCGGCTTCTACACGTTTCTCGCAAGCTACATTGATCCTGTTGTTAGGTATGTAACCTAGATACAACTATCTGCTCTTCTTATTTCTTTGTAAACTCAATCACTCACCGCATGCCTTTTCTTTCTTACAAGGCCATGGATAAAGTATCTCCCAAAGAGGGGCAAATACACATGGAATCGGCGTTTAGAAGCATGGAAATATGGGTCCGGTTTAGATTACAAACAACTTAATTAATTATAATTCATGAAATTTAACTTCCAAAAGAATATTTTAGCTTAAGTTGTCATTATAGTAAAACCTATGTTTATAGCATACAGATTTTCATTCGTAAATTTGCATCTATGATTTTAAATTATGAAATAGCATTTTTATTGTTCTAAAGTATGTAATTTGATATGGTATATATATCATTTTAAACCTAGCTTTTTCTCATGAATACCACTAGTTAAAATTAAAGTTAGATTAATGATGCAAATTGGAAGTATTTATCAAGATATCTTATTATAATTTGATAATTGTTTAATTTTATTTTTTTTTAAATCTTTTTTGTTTTAATTTTATTTTAATTATATGGATGTTAATATGAGACACCTCATTTGAATTGTTGTCAATGTCACTTTGTTCATGCATATTATATGATTATTATCATTTATCAATGTCAAGTGATGGTGACAACAGTTTAGCAGCTTTTTGTGGACTGGTAAATTAAAAACACTAGAAAGTTCATGAATTGAGAGCTCCTCTATTTTCTTGGGATGTTTACAAAGGAAAGAAGACGAATCACGAGGATATGGACATCACCTTCAAAGCAAGACTTGTGGATACTCTCCCTCCTAGGTCTGCTTTGCGAGGATACTGAATTATTTGGGATAAATAAAATTCCTTTTGCTTCTTGTGGATACTCGTAAAGAGATAAAAAAAATCGCGAACAAGTTGGTAATCAGTTCGAAAAATGCAATTTAGATTACAAACAAATGAAGAATTTTAACTTCAGTGACCCTTCTATTAAAATATATTTTTATAATTTTTAATCACTTGACAGCTGATTATAAATTAATTTTATAATTTATTTTGATCGAAAAAAATTTAGATATCTTCATATAATTAATTTTATAATTTATTTTGATCGAAAAAAATTTAGATATCTTCATATAATCAATTTTATAATTTATTTTGATCGAAAAAAATTTAGATATCTTCATATTTTATATGATATTATTCACTTTGGACTTTGAGTTTTCTCCAAAATATCTTATGCCAATGGAAATATTCCTCCTTAAACAAAGGATCACATGCTTCCTAAGTCCAATCCTTCAACCCACCAAGTCTTCCTGCCCTTCGGTCCACTCGACCTACTAGGATTTTCTTATCTGGTGTCTAGTCCTCTTAATTTGAAGATAGGAGCTCTTATTTTTTTTGTTCGAGGTAATATTGTATCCACATGGCTTAATCAGATCATGACTGTTGTGTGCAATCGGTGGTTAAACCTTCTGATAGTGGTTAAACCTTCTGGCAATCCGAACTCTGATACCACTTATAGGATCGAAAATAATTTAGATATCTCCATATTTTGCATGATATTGTTCACTTTGGGACTAAGCCCTCATGATTTTACTCTTGGGCTCTCCCAAAAAGATCTCATGTCAATGGAGATATTTTTTCTTTTTATAAATCATGATCTTTCCCATATATTTTATAATGTGATACTATATTTACAATCTTATAAACCCAACATATTTTACTTTATACAATTTAGGAAATTGATTATGAGGACATCTCAATTCATAAAAAAGGAATATATTGATAACTAATTTATTGAATGACTATATGCATATCATTTTAAACTTTAATTTTTTTTTCACGAATACATTAGTTAAAATTAAAGCTAGCTAATTAGAAGTATATATTAAAATATCTTATTATAATTTGTTGGATGTTGAATTTTACATTTTTTTAATCTTTTTTGTTTTATATTTTATTTTGATTTATTTATTTTTTACATTCAGATGTCATCCAAAAATCTGAAAAATATTATTTCAAATGGATTGATCAAGTTAGAGTTCGAAACTCAGTAAACTAAGCTATGCCATAATGTAAGAATTTGTTCCCTCGATGGATAACGGGCTGAAAAATGCAAAAATGTCAAGATAGGACTTTGCATATGCTTCTCCGATTTATCTGGTGTCTGATGAATAATTTTTATATAGCTGAATTAGTTATCCCAGGATAAATCGCTAAAAAAATGATCAAAGTAGTTTATCATATTTTTAAATTTTACAACAAATTCAAAATGAAATAGCAAAATATTATGCCCAGTAACTCTGGGCACCACAGAGACGATCATAATTGAACCCCATGGGTCAAAAAAAAAAAGTTCTAGCAATAGTTTACTTAGTTTCTTCTCCATGACATCGATATCTATTTCAGGATTTTGATATGGTGCACAGCACCGTCCGTACTTATAGTAGGGATCCTCTGGTTCATAAATTATGGGTCAAGGAATGGTCCTTTGCACGAGGACCTTTGATTTGGATAAACTCCGTCTTTAAATAGATAAGATTCATCTAAATCAAGGGTCTAAAAAAATTAGATCATCCTCTAATCCGCAATTTACGGACCAGAGGATCCATCCTCCCGCGCCTGAGGGGACGCACCCATGTGGATGTGGGCCCTGTGCCCTCAGGCACGAACGGTGCCGCACAGCATCTGCCGCGTAGCATATCAAACCTCATCTATTTCAGAATAAAAAACTCAATGGTGTACCAAAATCAATATAGTTTACCTGGATCCTCATCTAACTTAAAAATGATAGCAGCCCACGTTTTAAACAAAAAAAATAAAAAAATAAAACAAAACAAAATCATCTTCTCTCGGATTGTTCTCGCAAGGTACCGACATTTCTTTTAAGTGATCGTATAGTCGATAGAAGCCCATTCTTTTCATAGGGTACTGAAACACTAGGCCTAACATATCTGGTTCGTCTTAATGAGAACCTCAATCTCTGTATGGAAGGTGATCTCCATATAACCATTATTGCTGTTCTTTTTGTCAGAAGCATCTCCAGCCATCAGAAGAGCAGCTCTCAGTTCATGAAATCGTCTACGTTTTTTTAATTTGCCAGTAGGCGAAGCTGCTAAATGGTCATTTTCTTCATCTATACTGTCATTTTCGTCATCACTGTCTCCACTAGAAGCTAGATACTCTCACAACTCATCGAGCTACAAGAATTTTTTTAAAAAAGAACAATATCAATGAACTGACTGAAAACTAAACCAAAGAAAAACTTTAAAACATATCACATGTACATGCTAAGATTGTTAAGATTTAAAATGTTTTATTTATTAAAAATTTTAGCCGTTCTTAGTTTGTCTAAGTCTTTAGGTGTTAGTCATTCTTAACTTGTCCGAATTTTTAGATATCTAGCTATTTAATTCTTATCTATTGATCCTACTATATAGGAGATAGAGTTTGAAAAGTTTCTATGTAAAGCCTATTTATAGGCTCGATTTCTTCATCAACGAGCAGAGCTTTTCCATTTCCAATACATCTCTTTTGCTTTTTCCTTGCCATTGTATCAATGGTGTCAGAGCCAAAACGAAGCAGCAGCTTTCATCTTGCAGCAGCAAGACTCAATGGCGTCTGACAATAATTTTGTGCAACCTATGATTCCACGTTTTGATGGCCACTATGACCATCGGAGTATGCTGATGGAGAATTTTCTAAGATCAAAAGAATATTGGCCAATCGTTGAATATGGAATTTAAGCACCAACAACAGATGCAGTTTTGACCGATATCAAGAAAATAGATTTGGAAGGGAGAAAGCTCAAAAACTTGAAGGCAAAAAATTACCTTTTCCAAGCAATTGATCGTCCCATTTTGGAAATAATTCTTAGTAAAGAAACTTCCAAAGATATTTGAGATTCCATGAAAAAAAAATATCAAGGCTATGCTAGAGTGAAGCGTGCACAACTTCAAGCTTTGAGAAGAGATTTTAAGACTCTGCAAATGAAGGATGGAGAATCCTTCACCAGTTACTGTGCTAGGACTATGGAGATCAACAACAAAATATGATTTCACGGTGAGAAGATGGGAGATGCCACCATTGTGGAGAAGATATTGCGTTCCTTGACACTAAAGTTTGATTATGTTGTGTGTTCCATTGAAAAATCCAAAGACATAGATGCATTTTCTCTTGATGAACTACAAAGCTCCTTGTTGGTCCATGAACAGAAGATGAACCGAAGTTCAACTTCAGAGGAGCAAGCTTTAAAGGCTTCTATCTCTACTCATTTCTTAAACTCTAGAGTAAGGGGTAGAGGTAGAGGTAGAGGTAGAGGAAGGGGAGATCGAGGTAACAACAGGTATTTCGAAGCCAATGATGGTCATTTTCGACGAGATCAATATTTTGACAAATCAAAAGTAGAGTGTTTTAGATGTCATAAATTTGGACATTATTGTTTTGAATGTTTTACTAAGCTACCTGAAGACAAAGAAAAGGAAGCGCAATTGAATTTTGCCGAAAAGCAAGAAATGGAAACTTTGTTAATGGCTGTTCAAGCTAATTAGAAACCTGAGTCTGATGTTTGGTATATAGATACGGGCTACAGTAACCACATGTGTGGAAGTAAGTTTTCTTTTTCTTATTTAAATGAAGGCTTTCATTCTACAGTAAGTTTTGGTGACTCTTCCATTGTGAAAGTGATGGGAAAAGGTAATATAAAGATAAGAACTAAGAATGGTTCTGTAGAAACAATTTTTAATGTCTTTTACGTTCCTGACTTAAAAAGTAATCTGTTAAATGTTGGTCAATTACAAGAAAAGGGTTATGTAATCACTATTCAAAAGGGTGTTTGTGAGATTTATGATCCCACTAGAGGAACCATTGCTGTTGTACTAATGAACTCAAACAAGTTGTTTCCATTGAAGATTACAAGTGTGCAATCTTGTTTGGTGGCTGAAGTAAAAGACCCTTCTTGGTTGTGGCATTTTCGTTATGGCCACTTGAGTTTTGCGGATTGAAGATCCTCCAGCAGAAAAATATGTTGACAGGTCTTCCTCAAATTAGTATTCCTTCCCAAGTTTGTGAAAAATGTGTTGTTGGCAAACAACATCGTTCTCAATTTCCTCAAGGGAAGTCATGGCGAGCAAAAGATGTTTTGGAGCTATTTCATTCTGATATATGCAGCTCGATAACACTATGTTCTAATGGAGGTAAAAGATATTTAATTACCTTCATTGACGATTATACTCGAAAAACTTGGGTTTATTTTTTACAAGAAAAATCAGAAGTATTTTGTGCATTTCAAAGTTTCAAGGCTCGTGTAGAAAATGAAACAGGAAACACCATTAAGACCCTCCGAACAGATCATAGTGGAGAATATTGCTCAAACAAATTTGAAGTTTTTTGTGAAGTTCATGGCATTTGAAGAGAGCTGACAGTTGCTTTTACACCCCAACAAAATGGTATATCAAAGAGGAAAAACAGAACTATCCTCAATATGGTGAGAAGCTTGTTGACAAAAGGGAGAATTCCAAAAACTTTTTGGCCTGAAGCAGTAAATTGGAGTATTCACATCCTGAACAGAAGTTCTACACTTTCTATTTCAAATATGACACCAGAGGAAGCTTGGAGTGGAAGGAAACGAGTCGTAGATCATTTTAAAATTTTTAGCTGCATTGCTTATGCACATATCCTGGATGAGAAAAGGAAGAAACTTGATGATAAGGGGGAAAAGTGTGTCTTTCTTGGTGTTAGTGAAGTATCTAAAACATATAAATTATTTAATCCACAAACCAAGAAGATTGTGATCAACCGAGATGTTGTCTTTGATGAGGAAAACTATTGGGATTGGAATATGCAGCAACCTACTCAAGCTCTTTTTGTCAATGATTCTGAAAGAAAGCCAACATCAGCAGTCTCTACACCTGAAAATTCATCAGAAGTAAGTTCAACAGCTGCTAAAATTTTGCCAACAGCAGCAGAAGCTACTAATACAGTAATTCAATCTCTTCGTCGGATTCGATGAAGGCCTGCATGGATGGAAGACTATGAGGTAATAGAAATTGAAGATCTAATCACTCATTTTGCCTTATTTTCATATTGTGATCCTACAACTTTTGAAAATGCCGTTAAAGATGCAAAATGGCGTAAGGCGATGGATGATGAAATTGAAGCAATTGAAAAAAATGATACTTGGGAGTTGATTGATCTTTCAAAAGGGCACAAAACCATTAGTGTAAAGTGGGCCTTCAAAACAAAGCTAAAAGAAAATGGTGAAGTTGACAAGTATAAGGCGTGTTTAGTAGCTAAGGGATATAAACAAGAATATGGAGTCGATTATACATAAGTTTTTGCTCCCGTTGCAAGACATGACACAATTAGATTGGTGATCGCATTAGCGACACAGAACTCATGGTCTATTTACCAGCTAGATATCAAATCGACATTCTTGCATGGAAACTTGGAGGAACAGGTATTTGTTGAACAACCCCTTGGTCATATTAAGATCGGAAATGAGTATAAAGTATATAGATTAAAGAAAACCCTTTATGGATTAAAACAAGCTCCACGAGTTTGGTATAGTCGCATTGAGGCCTATTTTCTTAAAGAAGGCTTTCACAAATCTCCATATGAACACGCACTTTTTGTTAAAATTGGATAAAGGGGAAACTGTTTATTGTCTGCTTATGTGTAGATGATCTTATATTTACTGGAACTGATGATGTCATGTTTAAAGAATTCAAGAAATCTATGATGGTTGAATTTGAAATGTCTGATCTTGGTATGATGCATTACTTCCTTGGCATAGAAGTAGTGCAATCAACTAATGGAATCTTTATTTCTCAAAAGAAATATGTGCAAGAAATTTTAGACTGGTTTCAAATGAAGGATTGCAATACTGTAAGCACTCCAACTGAGTTTGGCTTGAAGCTAAACAAAGATCATGAAGGGAAGAAGGTGGACAGTATAATTTACAAACAAATTGTTGGTAGTTTAATGTATTTAACTATGACAAGGTCAAACATAATGTATTCTGTGAGTTTAATAAGGAAAATCCAACAGAAATACATTTGTTAGCTGCCAAGAGAATCCTTCGTTACTTACAAGGAATTAAAGATTTTGGGCTATTCTTCAAGAAGGGTGAAAAGTTAGAGTTATTCGGGTTTACTGATAGTGATTATGCCGGAGATCACGATGATAGAAGAAGCACTTTAGGCTATGTTTTTATGTTGGGCACAGGGGTCGTATCATGATCTTCTAAGAAGCAACCAATTGTCTCCATGTCAACTACAGAAGCTGAATTTATTGCTGCAACAACTTGTGCTTGCCAAGCTATCTGGTTGAGAAGAATTCTTGAAGAACTTCAGTTCAAACAAGTTGAAACTACTATAGTTTTTTGTGACAACAACTCAGCAATCAAACTCTCTAAGAATCTTGTGCTACACGGCAGAAGCAAACATATCGATGTGAAGTATTATTTTTTAAGAGATCTCAGCAATGATGGAACAATCAAACTGGTTTATTGTCGAAGTGAAGATCAAGTTGCAGATATACAGACCAAGCTGCTCAATTTGGCTATATTTGTAAGATTGCGTGGTCTACTTGAAATTTGTTCACGCACTGCTATTTTTCTTTTAAACTGACTTCTTCAAATTTCAATTTAAGGGAGAGTGTTAAGATTTAAAATGTTTTATTTGTTGAAAGTTTTAGCCATTCTTAGTTTGTCCAAGTCTTTAGGTGTTAGCCATTCTTAATTTGTCCGAGTCTTTAGATATTTAACTATTTAATTCTTATCTATTGATCCTACTATATAGGAGATAGAATTTGAAAAATTCCTATGTAAAACCTATTTATAGGCTCGATTTTTTCATCAACGAGTAGAGCTTCTCCATTTTCAATACATCTCTTTTTCTTTTTCTTGTTAATACATCCCTTTTACTTTTTCCTTGCCATTGTATCAAAGATAACAACACAACCCAAATAGGCAATGCAAAAAACTCTAGGCTCAAGAAGAATTCCTTTCTTTATTCTTGTTCCCAAGCGAGTAAGTCTCAGGATGACAAGAATTGAGGTTAACTTTGAATCTTTAAAGCTATCATCCTCGTGCATCAATTCCACAAGCTTATCCACTACAATAATAGATTCAGCTATTTCACCAAATATTTTGACGACGGAAAAGATTTATGACAATCGCATACTTTATGACAATCAAATGATGCTTACGTCAAGTAAGGCAGCTTTAGCCAAACACTGAATTCAACATTCTCAAAGTCAAATTGAACCTTCAATTATTACTTCATCAAGGACAATATTGGTTAGCTTTCACTCTGATTTTGGATAGATGAGTCAAACGATGGGTTTAAAGTTTTTTCAAAAAATATCTTTTTTATTTGCCAATGGAATAAAGAGGTAAACAATCTATCCTTCCACTAAATTCTCGTTCTGAATTAGAGATTGACTTCTCCCTTTAAATGAAACCAAGCCCCAAGGCCTGAATGTGATAATGAGGGGATTAATGAACATTGTTATGTATTCACTCCCTAGACAGATAAAGTGGTCCTCACCAAAGTCACCAAGAGAGATGCATTTACAAAGGAAGAAAAATCATCAAGAATAATGGACATGTAACTGCTTAGGGGAACGAATTATCAAAGTTGAACATCAAACAAAAATTCAAAAATAAAATCAAAACATAACCAAATGTAAAAGCATTGGCATAAACCGATGAAGTTATTATCATAGTAGTGACATAATTTGAAAGAAATCAATTCCAAGCTACAAGTTTTCTGTTGGAAATATGAATGGAATAAAGAGGTGGAGACGAAGAGATTTTATTGTACATGAGTTTAGTTCTATATTAGAAGTCTCTTGACTTTATTGTTGGTTTAAATTATGAGATATGCATTGATATTGTAAACATATGCATGGGGAGAGACTCTCTCACGCGTGAGTGCGCAGGGGTGGGTGCAAATCGAGGGTCTGGATTGTACTGAACTAAGGTTGACTCGTATCCGATCAGGACCTGCGCATGTCGAATATCTGACCGGTCGAGGTAAAATTTGCCCAAAAGAATAAACCAACATATTACTGTTGGTGCAGCGGGGCCGGCAAGAGGAGAGGGGTAAATTGCCTGCAATAAGAAAATACCCTCCTCGTGCTTTCAACTCTAAAATAGCAACAATAATAAAATAAAATAGCAGAAATAAAAGTAAGAGACTCAGCAATTTGACTTGGTTACAACCTAGATGGTTGTTAATCCAAGGCGGTTGAACAGCGTACTAAGAATCTTCTTCTCTGAAAGCGGAGAAGCCTTTTACACACTTAGAGAGCTCAAGAGTTGCTAGGAATTGATTACAAGAGTTGATGCTTTAATTCCTAGCTCTAGGGGTCTTTATATAGCTCCTGAAAATCCTATCTCGAGTCTTGAGGGCGCCTCCAAAGGGGTTGAGGGCGCCTCCAAGGAGATAAGCGGATAAAACTTTATCCGCTCGCCAACGACCAAATTAACCCAGTTGAGGGCGCCCTCAAGGCTGTTAAGGGCGCCCTCAAGCTGATGAGGGCAGAGACACCTCCAACGACTATTGAGGGCTCCTCCAGCTGCTTTTCCAGCATTTCTTCATCTTCTCTTTAGCTTCCGAAGTTCCGATTGCTTGGGTGATTGCGACCAACCGAAATAGGGCTCACCTGAACCCAATTTCCGGCTTTCTCCTCAAGCAAGCTTCCGCTCTGACTTCTCGTCCCT
This sequence comes from Zingiber officinale, assembly GCF_018446385.1. Taxonomy (NCBI): domain Eukaryota; kingdom Viridiplantae; phylum Streptophyta; class Magnoliopsida; order Zingiberales; family Zingiberaceae; genus Zingiber; species Zingiber officinale. The sequence goes on from NC_055996.1 coordinate 106,138,322, forward strand.
CGAACGACGTGTATGTTCTTCTCGTCCACCGGTGTACTCTTCCGCAGCTCTCTCGTCCTTCGGACGCACTGAGCCCGTCAGCTCCCTTCCCGTGCCGTCCTTCTCGCTAACTACGTCTTCCGTTCGACTTCCTGTGTTCCTAAGCTCCTGTATACTTAGACACAGGGATCAATAACAAACAGGACCTAACCTAACTTGATTGATCACATCAAAATAACCACGGGGTACAAGAATCTCCTCCTTTTTGATGTGCATCAATCCAAGTTCAAGTTAGGGTAAAACCAGATAAGTAGTAATTTAAAGAAATTATTAAATTGACATTTTAGGCATAAAGATTGCAATAATAGGATTTGCAACACTAAAAAAAATATTAACTCCCCTAAAACTCCCCCTAAATTTGTACCTATCTCTCCCCCTTTGATCACATCAAAAACCAATTGGGGTATAACAACCAGTCTAAGGGTGAAAACTTTGAAAAATTATTTCCAAAAATGTTTAAAAACACTTGTTAAAGCATTTTCTAATTCTTATTTTCATGCTTTATCAGTAAGTTAATTAAACATTTTATTTCAATATTTTGGCTTCTAGGCAGTGGGGAGGCACAAGACTTTCTTGGTTATTGGAGCAACAACCACTTTCTTAGACAAAGTCTCCTAAAGAAATTAACTATTTAATTTTTCTTGCTGAAAGCGCTAACTTAGAAAAATCTAATCTAGAAAAGATTTTGGAACCCAGTATAGGTTCCTTCCTATTGGATTAATCAAAAACTTAGGGGGTACTAATTTCTGAGAATTTTTCTAAATTGCCCATAATGTTTTCTAATGTACCAGTTTAATTTTCCACACAACTTAAGTTTTGATTTTTAAAATTTATTTAAGCATGCATGATCATTTTCTAATTTTTCAATTTTAATTTTCAATTTATCATTCTCTAATTTTAGATTATCGTACATTTCTATAGGGCATGCCTTTCTAAGTTTAATTTTAACTCGTCATTTTTTTTTAATTTAACTAAATCTTTAGTAAGCACTTTAATGAACTAAAAGGACTGCTTGAAGTTAGAGTACGCATCTTACTTACCTCAGTTTCTGATGCTCCCCCTTCATCGTAGCTTACTTACCTCAGTTTCTGATGCTCCCCCTTCATCGTAGCTTTCTTCTTCTGATCCTCCCCCTTCATCTATGCTCATCTCAGAGCTGGGTTCTTCTGATTGATGGTTGGCCATTAGCGCTAGTCCCGAGAAGGCTTCGACTTCAAATTCGGAGGACGACGAATCATCCCATGTAGTCTTCAGACTCTTGCGTTTAGAGGACATCGGTCTTTGAGACTTCTCCTTGTCCCTTTTCTTTATTTTTGAGCACTCATCCTTGATGTGCCCTTCTTCGTTACAATGATAGCAACGGACCATCCTTTTGTTCCGTTGATGCTTTCTCGACTGCGACATAAATTTATTAGTCATAATAAACTTATTTAACTTTCTTACCAATAGCGCCGCTTCAGTTTTGTCGATTGACGCTTCAGAGTCAGGATCGTCCATCTCGGCTTGTAGGGCAATATTGAGATTTGACTTCCCTATTTGTTTAGGTTCTGCAATTCAAGATTCGTGAAGTTCGAAGGTAGAAAATAAATTTTCTAGCGTACTTACCTCAAAGTCCTTAGAGATGTAGTATGCATCTACTAAAGACACTCATTCTGGAGTTCTTGGGAAGGCGTTGAGCGCATACCGTATCGACTATTGAGGACGCCTCAAGGCTGTTGAGGGCACCCTCAATGCTATTGAGGGTGCCCTCAAACTGATGAGGGCAGGAGGCGCCTTCAACGACTATTGAGGGCGTCTCCAGCTAGTTTTCCAGCATTTCTTCATCTTCTCTTTAGCTTCCGAAGTTCTAATTGCTTGGGTGATTGTGGTCAACCGAAATAGGGCTCACCCGAACCCAATTTCCGACCTTCTCCTCGAGCAAGCTTCCGCTCTGGCTTCTCGTCCCTCGAACGTCGCGTACGTTCTTCTCGTCCACCGGTGTACTTTTCCGCAGCTCTCTCATCCTTCGGACGCACCGAACCCGTCGGCTCCCTTCCTGTGCCATCCTTCTTGCTAGTTGTGTTTTCCGCTCGACTTCCTGTGTTCCTAAGCTCCTGCACACTTAGACACAGGGATCAATAACAAACAGGATCTAACCTAATTTGGTTGATCACATCAAAACAATCACGGGGTACAACAATTACCACTTAAATCTCTTTTTGCTACATGCTCAAAAGTGTAACAGAACCATTAATGTGAAATTAATTGTGATTCCATAACGTCTCGACATTAATGGCAATATTAAACTCATTAATGGTGATTTCGTAACGTCTCCGTATTAATGGTGACATTAAACTCATTAATAATGATTTTGTAACGTCTCGGCATTAATGAAGACATTAAACTCTTTAATGACGACATTAAATCCAGCATTAAATGATCATAATATGATCATTTATTACCGGCAATGTGAAAGCTCCTATATAAGGAGGCTGAATCTTGAGTAAAAAGAGGAGCGAAAGCGAAGTGAAAGAATTCCTCCACCTTTGTTCCCCGATTCTTCTCTCAATCGTGCATTCGCTCGGCTGAACTATTCATGATAACATTCAAGTGCATTCTCAGTTCGCCACGAACAACCAGTGCTTGGTTGCGTTCATGGTTTTACCGTTGTATCATGAGAAACAGACGACCTGAGGAAACTTCGAAGCACAGCTAAAGGTGGGGCGAATCTATTTCAAGGAAATTGCGACCATCGCAGGCCTCGGTCCCTTCGTCCGTTGGCCGCTTAGCCCGTCTACCGCTTCGCCCGCTCAGATTTTGCTGCTCGAACTTGGTGCTCTGTCTACACTCAGCAATTAGTAGAAACTATGTCCCTACTGACAGTCTAAAATTATCAGTTCAGATCATCTCGACAGATAAATTAAAATTAATGTTATGTAATTTTAATTTAATTAATCAACAGATTGTGTAACACTTTCTACATGAATTCTGTTTAAGAGAATATTTAATAGTATGGAAATGCAGCTGAATTGATCTTTAGCCAAGATGACCAACCTGATCTGGATTGAACTTTCCTCTTAATAGTTTTTTACGCTCTGGTTTGTCCTCTTCCCAGGTTACTTTGACTTGACTGTTGCAAAGCACGACTTTGGAAATCTGGCCTGTTGTAGCCTGTCGATGCCTGAACAATATAGCAAGAATGTTAACCAAGTTAATCTGAAATAAATAACCTAAACATAGTAAAAAGTATTCAAACTAAAGTAAAATTTTATGGTGAGAAGTTTACTAGCATTATCATTAGCCTTAGTTATCGTGACAAGTTTATTAGGATTATCAGTGCCTTAGTAATCTTGTAATTACCTTAATTTTATCATGATAAGTTTACAAGGAACAATAGTCTCTCTTCCTGTAACTGCTACGTAGAAAAGAAAATTGTTCAAGTACTTTTTTACATGGTAGACTGACTACATATAGAAACATGATGAATTCATCAAATAAAATTCAAAATATAATTAATACTGACTTGAATGTGTTAGTTGTTTTGGTATCTCATTAAGTCCTCATTGACAACTGATGTGACAGAGAAGCACATAGCACATACCATGTTGAATAAGTTGCACGATATCTGACTACTGTTAATTAGTTATCAAGCAACATGAAAATTTCATCAGCCACAATAGTAAAAGCACTTCTATTATGATGGTGTAAGTTTTTTTCCTTCTCTATTTTGGTTTTGTCGTTGCTTGGAGAAAACAAAGAAAGAGCTTGAGAAGTATGTTTAGCCTATAAATTCACTGACTGATTTTGTTACAGTTAGTTAAGAGAGCAGAAAGCTTAAAATCCATCACAGGAAAAACAAGTACCTCTTTGGCTACATCTTGAGAAGGATGCTTAAAATCCATCGAATCAGGAATGAAGCGCAGATCAAACACATTAGAACTTTCGAGAAACTCAGTACCATCCAGAGTATTAGCAATATGACTAGCGATGGCAACAGAATCAAGAATCACCACTGCATAATACTACCTGCAATGCCATTGAAAGGAAAAAAAGCAAAGCAATACAAAAACTTCCGATGATATTTTATCCACATGAAATGGACTAAAACAATGGAAAAAATTCAAAATCATATAATAAAGAATAGCTGCAATATAATTTCAATAAAAATAGCAACTTCAGTAGAGAAAGATCGGAAGATATTAACCCCATGACTTCACTATCAACAATACAAAATTGCAAAAATCATATAACAGTATAATAATATATTCTATAGTTTTGGATGAGAGTCGCATTGTTATGATCATCACGTAAAAAAACTATGTAGCACGATGAGAATGCTAATTAAGATTGATATGTGGAGTTACTAAAAAGGATAATTTTTAAAAAAACTAATATTCAAGAGCAATTAGGTGTAACTTCAATAAATAAATAAATCAGAAATTAAGTTGAGATGGTATGGATTTGTTAAAAAAAATCATAATTTAAAAGAGTTGAGGCTATTGGACAGGAGAAATTATAAGGGGTAGAAAGTGGCCACGGAAAGCACAAGTCAATAAAATAAAAATATATTTAATAAATTTAAATATTGCTTACCATGCATACCACGACATGGAAAAATAAAGATAAGATTCACGTACCCAACCTCAAATGATTGGGGTAAAGATGGCTTGATGATGATGAGTTTAAATAAATATTCTGCCTAATCCAAGTGCAACCAAAATGAAAAAACAAACAAACAAATAGATATTTTGGTAATCCACATCTGACTGATAATACTGTACCAATAATAAGAATGATATGTATTCATGACAATAGGAGATCATATTGCATTTAGGAAAATAATAACAATAACAATCAAGTCTTATCCTAGAAGGTGGGGTCGGCTATATGACATTTAGGAAAAAACAAAAGAAATCATGAAAGTTCAAATGGTACTATAGAACAGAAAAGCATAAAATAAGACACACTTCACTAAATTCATCTTAGCTTGTTCAACTCATAGGTACGTAATTTTTCATTGTCGATATCAGAATCATCCTCATCTGAATTACCATTGTCAATTAGAGCAAAAGGTCCACTAACGACTTCAATTTCCATACATTTCAACCCAAATTCAAATGGATAGATAGATAGACACTGACAAAACTTGTCCACCCTTTGGGAGACAGAACTCATGACAACATATAGATCAACAACCTATATGTTAATGGAGAAAATTTCAGTTAGGTTTTACAATAAATATAAAATACTTAAGCAAACATACATCAAGATTAACAAGAAAATTTTAAGACAATCATTGCTAGCTAGGTTAAAGATGACTATCAGAACAAAAGTAAACATGATTTTTTTTAAGTACAAGAGTTACGTACTAACTAGGAGATAAACGAACTGTAATTGAAAAATCAATGGAAAGGCTAAATATAAGAGGATGAAAAAGCGGACTATGAGTGTTGAAAAAAAAAACTCTAATTGTCCATATGGATTTGAATTTGATTTATAATGCATCAAAAGTTGTTCAAGTTCCACCGAACACGCTAAAATGCATATCTTATTTATTAATGGGAAATCAGTATACAATGTCAAATCCTTTCGACTATAATTTCTAAAACTAACTAAATAATGAGTACAAACTATAGGAAAAATTTAGTGATAACTACAAATATATGAGCAAAATTATTGAGCAAAATAAGTACTATATTTCATATGATATTATCTTAAGCCACAAAATAAGCCCTCATACAACTAACAGACTACCATGATGTAGAAAAACAAATGCAAACTAAAAATGAACAAGATATATCAATTGAAGTTCCATAACATACCTTAATATGATCCCAATCCATATTTACAACAGCGAGTCTATTAGTTTCATTGTCGATTATAAGTGTATCCTCATGACTAGCCAATAGATACTTCCAAATGTCACTATTCACTGAGCGTTGTAAAAAAAAAAAAAGATAAATCATAGTTAGACTACTGCTAAATAATATCTCACTGTGTTTCCTAACAATATCGCCTTCCAAATAAAACAAGGGAAATCACAATGAAAATTACTACTGCAGCAATCGATAGAATGTGAATTTAGAATTGACCATCTAAATCACATATTTAGAAACTCAAATAAAGAAAGGCATCAAATATTAATCTATTATACTAAGTAAATTGAAATAAAAAAGGAAAAAAATATTAACATAATACTAACATCATCGTCTTCGGTGTCTTCATCTTCGGACGAACTATACTCATGCCTGCTAAAATTCGAACGATTCAATTCCTCTTCATCATCATCATCATCACCACTACTCTTAACTGCCTGCTCCGCTGAAACATCTATCTCGGAATCGATATCGTCACTACCTTCCTTCACAGGTTCCCGTTACTTCTGCTGCTCCCCATCTTCCTGCTTATTGAGATAGTAATGGAAAAAAGGATTCACGGATTTCTTCTTACGCTTCCCTCTCTTGTCGACGGGAGCATCAGAAGCCTCGAATTTCTTGTCCGAGAATATATGGGTGAAGCGGGAGTCAATTACGACCTTCAATTCGTTTCACGCTTCGGCATCCGCTAGAACCGGGGATCGTAGTGCACCGATTCGAATCGGGAATCGGTCGTGCGTTTGTTATTGGTTCCATTCTTCGCGTTGCCGTTCTTCCTATGTTTTCCCGTCGGAGGCTTCGAAGAAGACAACGCCGGAAGCCGTGGTGGCGGCTTCGAAGGCGGAGTTCAGGTTTGTTTGTTTTTTTTTTTTTTTTTTTGCTATCTCTATTGGACAATTTATAGGAGCAGTTGGTTTGACTTCTTTGTTGACAAAACAAATAAAAATTATATAAAGTTGAGTATGAGGATAATTTGGCTTTTTTCAAGTCCAAAATAATGATAGCAAAAGGTGAAATTCATCATTCAAATTATTTCGGTCCTATGACCATCTATGAAAAGATAAATTAAAAAGCTATGATTGACCAATATGGAAAAGGACTTTTTTCCCGCTCAAAACAAATACCAATGATAAATGGATATTGTTCTTTCTTACCTCATTATTTATATTTATTTTTTTCAAAAAATTTTCTCAATAGAGACAACCCTTTAGCATATGTATGTATAATCTTAAATGTATCTTTCAAAATTTCTCCTTATAATCTTGATCGCAAGTGGACAACCTAACCTAACCGACGGGATGAAAATGCCCCATCACGTGTTATATTTAGGATTCAAACCATGAATACTTGACAAACTACTTGAGCACCAATTCAAAAACTCACTTTGTTCATTATACTTCATGCTAAAAAGGACGTTGAATATTGTACAATCTGTTCATATAAACATATGGTTTTCCAAAAAAAAAAAAAAAACCTAAACTCAGTTCAATTTATTCAACTAATTAATCATAAGGGAAGCTTTAGCACGATAAAATCATTATCATGTGACTTGATCAAGAATTCGAGTAGCGAAAACAACTTCTTGCCTCTTAGAAGACTCTGTATAATAACTTCTCTGCTACTAGTTCAATGGCTTCCTCCAAACACAAGCAATCTTCTCTGCTTATTCAAGCAGCGACAGCAGAGAGAGCACTGAATAAGTTGAAGCCAAGCGATCAGTGAGAGATCGATTTTGGTTTTGCAAAAACCGTTATCATAATCTCTCAGTCCGGTAGAAACAAAACAACAGGACTCGAAGTATCCTGCTTCATTCAAGTATCTAGTACTTCGATATTATCAAAAGCTAATTTGCAATTGATTTCCATAAACTTACACAATTCTGAACTTTGTGGCACATCTAGGACATATCTGTTTTTTTTACACCGAGGACTTGATTTCTCAAGGGACAACAAACGTGAACCCGATCACAAACTAATTCAAAGAACAGCTTCAGTCATGGAAAAAAAAAACAAAACAAATCCAAGAACGTTAAAAAAAACACATAAGGCGTGATTTAATCATTTCCAATAATGATTTGCATCCTGGAGAAATGCTACCAAATACATGAAATAATAATAATAATAATAGTGCAACCAGTGCTAAAAAGCAGGAAACTTCCACCATCAAAACTACATCGGTGAAAAAATAATCAGGTATCAAAAATTAACTGCCAGCTAAAAGAATGGCATTGAGTCATCCACGTCAAACGTGTTGGGATAAATACAAAAAATGGAGTTCTCCAGCTGGAATTAAAAATTTAGTGAATCTCCTCTTGAATTTCTCCCACTGCAAGAAGATAGAGTAGCCCAAGTGTTCT